>NC_053160.1:180551840-180851840 GCF_016835505.1 Polypterus senegalus | reverse complement strand
GCTCATATCTCTGTTGTATGTCATTGAGTATGGGATTTGTAAGATCAGTGTTAATGTGTGTAAAGTGCCATGTGATATGGGATTTATAAAAGCACACACACACAAATACAGTTTCATTCCGTCATTTAAAGTCAGTAATTCATTTTTGCTCCTTTTTCATTCTGTACACATTCCAGTCTTCTCAACACTAAAGTATATTTAGCAGGGCTTTCTTTGCTTGTTTTTATTTCAGTTTAAGGTCTTTTTCCTGCGTTTACCCCTCAGTTCTCTTTTGACTGTTGCTGTTAATGATCCTCCTCCCAGTCTATGAGATAGCCATTCTGTTTTTCAGCCTTTACTTTCCAGGCATTTGTAGAGCTCAGTATTTCCTTTTTCTCCCCCTTGTATTGCTCCAGAAGTAATTGTGAATATGACGAAAATGTGTTTATCCGGATGGCTGGAAAGGTTTTAGAAGGGAAAAAAAAATTAAATAAAAAGGCAAAAAACTGAAAATCAGATTTTTGGAAGGAACACGAAAACAAAATAAAAAAAAAAAAATAATGTTTCCTGAGTAAAGACTCTGCTGCGAGGAGTCCTATTCCTGTAAATCAAGCTTAATTCCATCCCAGCCGACATGCCTACTAAATTCAAAACATGTGCACACTTACAAAAACAGAGCGCCTTCTTCTTAAGACTTGGCTCGGCTTGGCTTTAAATTACAACTTTTAACTTAACAGGCTAAATCAAAGCCTGCGCAGAACTGGGATTTCGCTCTCTGAGTGGGATTACTTTCTCCTCAAAGAAAACAAAAGACACGGATTCGCCGAGGGCCACAAAGCATTAAATGTACAGGGCTGAGCTGAGTGCACCCATTTTGTTTGTTGTTTTTTTTTGTTCAGACAAAGCTTTGGTCTAGTTAACAAATTTAAAAATACATCTATCATGTACTGGATGGCATAAGCCATGGCATAGGGCAACACGTCAGTCATTGGAAACGTATGAAGCAAAAGAAAGCAGCGTGTCGTCAACTGGCTGAGCCACTTCATGATGGACATGAATGAATAAACTTGGTCAAGAAGTATTTAACACATCACTGGGGGGTGTGTGGGGGGGCATGCTTTTGTGTGACCCCGAGTGAGTCTGTAAGTCTAACTGGGTTCACAGTGCTAAAAAAATTACAACTTTAAAATTTATAGTCGTGGAAAAAGTAAGTAACCAACATGAAGTGCTATTGTTGTTTTTTAATATATGTGGCTGGAATTGGCTCCGGCAGACCCCCGTGACCCTGTGTTAGGATATAGCGGGTTGGACACACACTGACTGACTGACTAAGCAGATCTGATCTTCTGTTAAACTGTACACACATATACATACCATATATACATACATAATATATATATATATATATATATATATATATATATATATATATATATATATATATATATATATATATATATATTGTCAGGGATGCCAGGGGCAATGACCCGGCCGGGACGCCGTGAGGGACTGGAAGAGGGTCAAGGCCCACCCTGGATCACGTGGGGGCCGCCTTCCTGGTTGCTCTGGGGGCCACGGGTTGAGGGCATGGAAGCCCCACCCTGTAGGGACCCGTAGTCACCGCCAGGAGGCGCCCCAATGCCTTGGGGACCTGTTACCTCAGCACTTCCGCCACACCAGGAAGTGCTGGGGGGAAGAATAAGCACGATACCCGGAGAGCTGCCGGGAGAACAGCCGGCACTTCCGCCACGCTGGCGAGGCCAACGGGGGAGTGTCGGAAGCACCTGGAGCTAATCCGGGGAATGGATAAAAGGGGCCGTCTCCCTTCATTCGAGGCTAGAGTCGGGTGGAAGGAGGACAAGGCAAGAGAGGAGAGTGGAGGCGACCCGAAGAAGAGGCATTTGTGGCCAGGACTGTGTTTGGGGTGTTTTGTGGACTGGGTCTGAGTGACCATATTTGTAAATAGTTGTAAATAAAACGTGTGGTGGTTTGATGAACAACATGTCCGCCTGTCTGTGTCCGGGTCGGCTCCACAATATATATATATATATATATATATAAATTCAAAATGTAAATATGGCATGATGTTTGTTATATTGTATCATATATATATATATGATACAATATAACAAACATCACACCACATTTACATTTTGAATTCCATTATATAGTCTGAATAAACAAATATGCAAATTTCACATGTGGAAAAAGTAAGTGCAACACAGAGTGTCACAGAGATGTGCATAGGAGGCAGCTAAAGGACTTGAATGACAGTAATCCTGAGCCAAACCAGGAGATGGCGGAGAGCACCCCGACTGTTCTTTTCGCTTTTCTGAAGACCATTCACGGAAAATTCCGCCTGGCCCTGATGACGTCAATTCTGGTCCCGGCCCCTTGGACGTCACATCCTATAGTGGCTTTTAAAAGCCGTATCCTTTCCTCTATCCCCTCAGTTCTGTTTGGGACTCTGATCTGTACACTTCAGTACATCAGTTTATTTAATTTTGCAGCCAGGAAATAATATACGGGTGGCTGCTCCAAACCTTGCTATGGTACTTTGTCAAGTTTGTGACAAACCCTACATTTATCACTACCTCTTCTATGCTTAGGTGTGCTGGGCTGGTGACATCACTTCAAGAGACGCCCACCAAATCAGCAGGCTAATTAAAAGGGCAGGCTCAGTTACAGGCCACTCTCTGGACCTGCTGGCACTGGCAGTGGCCAGTCAATGAATTATTCAGCAGTCCTGAATAATAAAATAGCTTTTCACTTCCTGCTCCATTCACACGAGAAGAAAGGCATTTGGTTTGTATCATATAAAAAGCCAAATTTCGTTTGTTCGTTTAATTGTTCTATCTATCTATCTTGTAGTGCTTTTCAGATCTATCTGTCTATTTTTTAGAGCCATTCATATCTATCTATCTATCTATCTATAATATAGTTTCTTTCATATCTATCTATCTAGTGCTGCCTTTCATATCTATCTATCTATCTATCATATAGTGAATTTTCTATTTTATAGTGCCATTCATATCTATCTATCTATCATATAATGCCCTTTTGATCTATCATATAGCACCTTTTCAATTGACCTATCAATCTTTTATATAGTTTCTACCTGAATATATTTTCAAGCATTAATTTTACACATATTTGCTGCCATTTAGTAATTAAATAAAGACCTCTAGTAAAATACAAAAAACACAAAAGACAAAAACTGTGCACATCCTCAGGAAGGATAAGGTGGTGGGGTAGGTAATGGTGGGGTTTGGCATTGGTGACATTCCTTAATTTGAGTTTTCCTGTGGGGAAGGCACAGCAATGTGTACGACTGGACATTCTCATATGTTATTTTGTGTGTGTCATTTGTAAATAAAAAAAAGCGACAGGCATGCCCAGATTCCACTTTATCGTCTTGTGGTTCCGATTGCATGTTTTACGCAGCAGCAGAACAGAAGAGAGGTCAGCAGTGTGAAGTGTAAACGTGGCTTTAGGGCGCACTACTCCTTGTATGTCAACCTCCCTCAAAACCCCTCTTTAAATCCCCCAAAGCTCTTTAGTAGGTTTTGTATTTCTCAGTCGTGAACGTTAGTGTCCGCTTCATCACAACTTGCCTGTCTGACTCATTGTTAGACTTGACGAAAGGCCGGGCCAAACCCTGGAAGGGCGCCCTCTTGCCAACACTGGGTCAGCTTAGATTTGCCAATCAACCAATCACATTTGCCTTTTGAAGGAAACAGGAGCACCCGGAGAAAACTTATGTGGACACGAGAAGAAAGACAAGATATCTCAAAATATATGGCCAACTACCTAAACTGGTTAGCCTGACAATCTCAGTGCAAGGCCAGTTAATAATCCAACTCCAACTCCACACATTTGAACCCGGGACACTCCATAGCGGGGCGGCAGCAGCAGGGATCACTGTGATTTCATCACAAGCTAACTGTGTTACTTCAAATGCTTGTATTTTGTTTCTGTTATTCCTCATGTATGGTAGGAAACATTAGTATTGAGGCAGAACGTTCAAGATGGTATTAATGTAATGAAAAATGTATATCGAATAAACAATGACAAAGGCATAAATGTGGTTCTAATTTTGTTTGATTTGTGTGCCAAAAAAAAAGATGCCATGACCACAAAGAGGATACATTTCTAAAGTTACTGATGCCACTAAATAAAGACAAAACATAACAAAATAAATGGAAAACTACCAAAAATGGTTAGCTGAGAAATCAAAGTACAAGCCAAGTGACAAATGAAGGCCACACAGCTCAGCTGGATATTTAAGGACTGACACACTCTTACTGTACATAAACAAGCACTCACATTTATTCTGTTTTCCAGTAAAGAAGGCTAGAAAGGCTACTGAGCTTTGTGACACTCCACACGTGGACAAATGTGCTGGTCCCCTTTACAGCTCATTGAAAAAGTGACAAAACGAAAAGCCATTGTCCCCCTGTGTGTAACCTGCACGCCTTTGACAGCAGAGCAAAGTGTGACAGGAGATCAAGTGCTGCTTATTCTACTAAGATCTTCTAAAATGACCTGCTCCCAATTGTTGGGACCCCCTAGAGGAGATCCTCAATAACTGGATTCGAGTGATTCTTTATCAGACGAGCTGTTTTACTGAATTCGTGTCACCAATCAGATGATTTAAATGCAGACAAGCTGACACTCTGCTGAAAAAAAATTGCAATGCAGAGTCGGGGGTTTCGTTTTGCCGATGTGCTCGCCCCCCCTTGCCTGTCAGCGGCTAAGCGAGTTTCTCTATCGTTTGTCTTTCCTTGGCGGTTTCACTTTGGCGACAGAGTCGCTTTCTTTCAGCTTCATGCTGTAGCCTCTTACTTCTGTCTCGTTAACTTTGAG
Organism: Polypterus senegalus; assembly: GCF_016835505.1. Classification (NCBI taxonomy): domain Eukaryota; kingdom Metazoa; phylum Chordata; class Cladistia; order Polypteriformes; family Polypteridae; genus Polypterus; species Polypterus senegalus. The sequence goes on along the minus strand of NC_053160.1, from coordinate 180,846,995 downwards.
TCACCTTGCCGGCTCTTTGAGCTTCATGCTGTAGCCTCGCACTTCCGGGCCAAACAGACTGACAGACACACACACTTCCACACGTAGACGTTTATATATATATATATATATAAGACTAGCTGTGTAAGCCCGTGCTGTAAAAAGCCTGGGGTCCTACAAACTATTGAAATCGTCAGAAGAAAAACTGAAATGTAGAGATGTCAGGTAATTGAAAGGAGCTCCTCTGGGGGTCTCTCTCCTAGTTGGTTTCGTTTTGCCGATGTGCTCGCCTCGCTCGTGTTATTAGCAGCAGGAGGAAAAGCAAAAGGGATACCGTTTTGCCAATGTTAGCAGCTAAGCGACTCTGTCTTTCTTCTGAGGTAAAAGCGATACTGTTTTTTTTGTGTTATTAGCAACTAAGCGAGTTTTCTGTTTCCTCGGAGGTTGAGGCCTTACCCCAACTCCACCTCTCACTTCCAGGCCGGACAGACAGACACACACACAATTCTACGTGTAGACGTTTATATATAAGACTAGCTGTATAAGCCCGTGCTGTAAAAAGCCTGGGGTCCTACAAACTATTGAAATCGTCAGAAGAAAAACTGAAATGTAGAGATGTCAGGTAATTGAAAGGAGCTCCTCTGGGGGTCTCTCTCCTGGGAGGATTCGTTTTGCTGACGCGCTCACCTCTCTTGTGCATTAGCGGCGGGAGGAAAAGTAAAAGGGATAGCGTGTTGCTGATGTGCTTGTCTAGCCTGCGTAAGAGTTTCTCTCTTTTCTTGGCGGTTTTACTTTGGCGACAGAGTCACTTTCTTCTTGCGACTTGTTAACTTGGGGCCGACTTGCCGGCTCTTTGAACTACATGCTGTATCCTTGCACTTCCAGGCCAAACAGACTGACACACACACAATTCTACGTGTAGACATTTATATATAAGACTAGCTGTGTAAACCCGTGCTGTAAAAAGCCTGGGGTCCTACAAACTATTGAAATCGTCAGAAGAAAAACTGAAATGTAGAGATGTCAGGTAATTGAAAGGAACTCCTCTGGGGGTCTCTCTCCTGGGAGGATTCGTTTTGCCGATGTGCTCGCCTCGCTCGTGTTATTAGCAGCAGGAGGAAAAGCAAAAGGGATACCGTTTTGCCAATGTTAGCAGCTAAGCGACTCTGTCTTTCTTCTGAGGTAAAAGCGATACTGTTTTTTTTGTGTTATTAGCAACTAAGCGAGTTTTCTGTTTCCTCGGAGGTTGAGGCCTTATCCCGACTCCACCTCTCACTTCCAGGCCGGACAGACAGACACACACACGTCCACGTGTAGACGTTTATATATATATATATATATATAAGACTAGCTGTATAAGCCCGTGCTGTAAAAAGCCTGGGGTCCTACAAACTATTGAAATCGTCAGAAGAAAAACTGAAATGTAGAGATGTCAGGTAATTGAAAGGAGCTCCTCTGGGGGTCTCTCTCCTGGGAGGATTCGTTTTGCTGACGCGCTCACCTCTATTGTGCATTAGCGGCGGGAGGAAAAGTAAAAGGGATACCGTGTTGCTGATGTGCTTGTCTTGCCTGCGTAAGAGATGGACGTCTGAAGTGGAGCTCCACTAGCAGTGGTGTTATTTTTCATATTATTTGCTTATTACTCTGAGATATCCTGTATTTATTCAACCCGAGAGGGACTGCTACAGTATATGTAAGCACATATAAACATGGCCAACAAGAGTTTCTCTCTTTTGACGGGAGCTGTGGACCCGCTATACCACAGGAGGAAGCTGGGTTGAGAGGAGGTTACAGTTTTGAGGGAGAGTCCCTCTGCGTGATGCACCGAGAACAATGTACTGTACAGGGCGGAGTGGTGGCTCTGAGGCTAAGGATCTGTGCTGGTATCCCGAAGGTTGCCGGTTCGAATCCCTGTGACGGCCAAAAGAGATCCTACTTTGCTGGGCCCTTGAGCAAGGTGCTGTACAATGGCTGACTCTGCGCTCTGACCCCAAGGGGTATGCGAAAACTGACAAATTCTTAATACAAGAAATTGTATAAGGTGAAATAAAGCACAAAACAAGAAAACAAAAAAAAAAAACAGGGAGAGACTGAACACGTGCAGAAATCATCAGCGCGCACAAACCAAAAGGGAAACTGTTCGTATACCGAGTGTGTGGTCATGAACAGATGCAAAAGTTTGGCGAACACTTTGGTCGTTAGTACGTGTTACGAGACATTCATGACCCGAGGTTCCACTGTATATATATCTATGGTCGCGTGAAGTATAAACCCGGCCTTACGTCACATTCCAACTTGAACACACTGCGCCCCACTCCAGATTTTTACTGGTACACACGTCGCTTGTGGTACCCGGATGGGGGTGGTACCCAGCCGGGACGCCCGAGAAGACTGGAGGAGGGCTTGTGCTTCCTCCAGACCTCGAGGGGGTGACCGCCCTGGGGGCCACGGGGAAAGAGCTGGGAAGCCCGACTCTGTAGGGGCCCGTGGTTACCGCCAGGGGGACCCCAATACCAACAGGACCCTACACCAGGAAGTGCTGGGGGGGAAGAGGAACAGGGACACCCGGAGTGCTTCCGGCGAGACATCCGGCACTTCCGCCACACTGGGGCGTGTTGGTGGGAGATCGCCGGGAACACACCTGGAGCACATCCGGGTGCTTATTTAAAGGGGCCACCTCCCTGCAGAGTTGGACTTGAGTCGGGTGGAAGAAAGACGAGGTCTCTGGAGGAGAGAAGGAGGCGGTCTGAAGAGAGAGAAGGCATTGTTGTGTTGGACTGGACTGAAGAAGAAGAAGAAGAAGAAGAACTGTAAAACTTCACGAAGAAGAACTGTAAAACTTCACGAAGAAGAACTGTAAAACTTCCATTAGTCTACTGTGAACAGGAATTACAAGAAATCAAGCAAACCTTGTAACTTAAAATAAATAGTCCTCAGAAACCAGACTTGAGAACATTTAGCCGGCTGCTTTTATTCCTTCTACTCTTGAAAATGGAAATTCAGTAATGGGCGATGTGTCAGGGTGTTCGACATTATGCCTTCACTCCAGGGGTTGCTTAAATTGAAAGAGAACAATGCGCTAAAGACTGGATAATTGATCAACACAAGGGACTCTCCTTGGGGAGATTTTCTGTTTTATTTATTATTGTTTGTAAATGAAAAGCCAATAATACATTTGCAGGTATTGCAGGTCATGCGCATTACCCACTCTGGACGGCTAAATAAAACGATTGTTTCTCCACGGGTTTGAATCTCGAAAGCCCGCGTCTCGGGATTACTACCTGCTGCTAAGCCAGCGGCGGCTTTTAAAATCGCTCAGCCCCAGCGCTCTCTCCGTTGTAAACGCTGTACACAGAATACGTTTCATAAAGAATAGTAACTACACAGTTGGATTCAACTTGATATCCCACCAAGTGTAATTCTCTGCATGCAAGAACAAAGATTTTCTGGTTTTTAATTAGAGTAACGTAGAAAATAAAAATAAAATGAAAATCAGATTCCAAAGAGGACAACTCGGGTAATTAAAATGCAAATGTGGGTTTTAGTTTTTTGTCACCGACTGCTGCAAAGCACGGTGGGGAATAAAACGCGTCTTTGGTAAAGAATAAAACCGAATCAAATCCACACACGGAGTCCCGTTTTTCTTTTTTAAAATGGCACATTTAGCCAGCCAAAGGCACCCGTATGCGCCGATTTCTATTCTGTATTGTGCCAGCAATCCGTCCATTTTCTGAGCCCTGGAGTGTGAGGAGCTGGAATCTGAAAACTTGTTATTTTTTTTCCCCTTCACTTCTCAAATGGCAGCACCCATCATGCATTGTGAAGTCACTAGTTATTACATGAGAAGAGACCAAGAGAGAGAGAGGCCTTTCAGCCTGCTTTGATCTCCATTGAAGAAATACAATGCATATTTGAATAGAGGAGCCGGCAGATTAATACACGATCCAGTTGGGGTCTTGAACAGGCTGAGGCAGAGCCTCTTAAGTGGGACAGACAAAGGAGTGTCCTCGGGATATTTGGGACTCAAGACTACAGAGGAATGTACTGCAATGACCATACTTTGCCTCGTAGAAAAAAACGCTGAAAAGCCGGCACTTCAAATCCACACATTACACCGACAATTACAGGGCTTACATCTGTCAAATCAGCTCCATCATCACGTCAAGCAGAGCGGCCGTCTACCAGGGTGACGTCCATCCCACTTACGCTACCGCTCAAAACGTTTTTCGAGCACCTCAGTTTTTCTTTTCATTTAATCCGTGGAAATGCAATGAATGGTGATAAGGTAGGCGGTAAAGGTTTCAATTTTAAAGTTTAGATTAGCAAAAAAGGAAATATCAGAATATTAAAAATGGGCCTTCTTCAGTGAACAACTACCAGGTTACAACCTACAGGCGTTCTGGAGCAATTCAAGTAAATGAAGCCTTGCAAGCTGAAGCACCCAGTTTGCACAGGTGTCCCAATTTCTGTTGATTACTTAAAAACCCCTCTGTGTGTCTTAAAGCAGAGCTGGCGCAGACTGTGTGACTCCACCCTCTGACAAATTACTGGGACAATATTATACTGTATAATGGCAAGAAAACAGCAACTAACACATGAAACGAGACAGAGCATTACACCTCTTAGCAAGTCCTATCTTACTGATTAGTCTTAGAAACAGCAGATCCAGCTCAGTGCCAGTCACAAAAGGAGCTCCTCAGGGCTCTGTCCTCAGCCCTCTTCTCTTCTGTAATTACAGTTCGGTCCATAAATATTTGGACAGAGACAACTTTTTTCTAATTTTGGTTCTGTACATTACCACAATGAATTTTAAATGAAACAACTCAGATGCAGTTGAAGTGCAGACTTTCAGCTTTAATTCAGTGGGTTGAACAAAACGATTGCATAAAAATGTGAGGCAACTAAAGCATTTTTGAACACAATCCCTTCATTTCAGGGGCTCAAAAGTAATTGGACAATTGACTCAAAGGCTATTTGATGGGCAGGTGTGTTCAAGTCCGTCGTTATGTCTTATCAATTAAGCAGATAAAAGGCCTGGAGTTGATTTGAGGTGTGGTGCTTGCATGTGGAAGATTTTGCTGTGAACAGACAACATGCGGTCAAAGGAGCTCTCCATGCAGGTGAAAGAAGCCATCCTTAAGCTGCGAAAACAGAAAAAACCCATCTGAGAAATTGCTACAATATTACGAGTGGCAAAATCTACAGTTTGGTACATCCTGAGAAAGAAAGCAAGCACTGGTGAACTCAGCAGCGCAAAAGACCTGGACGTCCACGGAAGACAACAGTGGTGGATGATGCAGAATCATTTCCATGGTGAAGAGAAACCCCTTCACAACAGCCACCAAGTGAACAACACTCTCCAGGGGTCGTGTCGATATCCAAGTCTACCATAAAGAGAGACTGCATGAAAGTAAATACAGAGGGTGCACTGCAAGGTGCAAGCCACTCATAAGCCTCAAGAATAGAAAGGCTAGATTGGACTTTGCTAAAGAACATCTAAAAAAGCCAGCACAGTTCTGGAAAAACATTCTTTGGACAGATGAAACCAAGATCAACCTCTACCAGAATGATGGCAAGAAAAAAGTATGGAGAAGGTGTGGAACAGCTCATTATCCAAAGCATAGCACATCATCTGTAAAACACGGTGGAGTCAGGCAGTGTGATGGCTGCCAGTGGCACTGGGACACGAGTGTTTATTGATGATGTGACACAGGACAGAAGCAGCCGAATGAATTCTGAGGTGTTCAGAGACATACTGTCTGCTCAAATCCAGCTAAATGACTGGGTGGCGTTTCATGATACAGATGGACAATGACCCAAAACATACAGCCAAAGCAACCCAGGAGTTTATTAAAGCAAAGAAGTGGAAAATTCTTGAATGGCCAAGTCAGTCACCTGATCTTAACCCAACTGAGCAGGCATTTCACTTGTTGAAGACTAAACTTCGGACAGAAAGGCCCACAAACAAACCGCCACTGAAAGTAAAGGCCTGGCAGAGCATCAAAAAGGAGGAAACCCAGCATCTGGTGATGTCCAGGAGTTCAAGACTTCAGGCTGGCATTGCCAGCAAAGGGTTTTCAACCAAGTGTTAGAAATGAACATTTTATTTCCAGTTATTTAATTTGTCCAATTACTTTTGAGCCCCTGAAATGAAGGGATTGTGTTAAAAAAAATACTTAAGTTGCCTCACATTTTATGCAATCGTTTTGTTCAACCCACTGAATTAAAGCTGAAAGTCTGCACTTCAACTGCATCTGAGTTGTTTCATTTCAAATTCATTGTGGTAGTGTACAGAACCAAAATCAGAAAAAAGTTGTCTCTGTCCAAATATTTATGGACCTAACTGTATATGCTTCCCCTTGGCCCTATTATTCGTAGCTATGGACTGGGTTATCATTTTTATGCAGACGATACTCAACTCTACTTTAATGTTAAAAGTGGAACTTCATCAGAGCTTTCTCAGCTCACAACCTGCCTCAGTGAAATTAATACCTGGATGGAGCAGAACTCTTTAAAATGAAATTGCAACAAAACTGAACTCCTGCAAATTGGGACTAAAGTGCAAGTTAATATAAAATGAGCTCCTTCCCAGTCCATCTTGGCGGTGATCTCATCAGACCTGCCTCTACTGTAAAGAATCTTGGTGTCATTTTTGATTCCTCCCTCTCTTATTCCGCCCACATAAACCACATTAAGAAACTTTCTTACTTTCACCTCCATAACATATCCCGTGTTCGCTCCTTCCTCTCCTTTTCTAACTTGTCCATGCTTTCATCACATCTTGCATCGATTATTGTAATTTCTCTACTGGCAGGTGCCCCTTCTAATCTTATATCACAGCTCCAGCTTATTCAAAACTCGGCTGCAAGAGTCCTCACTTGAACCAGCAGCAGCGAGCACATCACACCCATCCTGCTTCACCTCCACTGGCTCCCCGTGTCTTACAGAATTGAATATAAAATTCTACTAATAACCTACAAAGCCTTAAGTAACCTGGCGCCAAACTACATCAGTGACCTTCTCTATCACTATGTGCCTTTCCGCAAACTAAGGTCCTCGGATTCTGGCAATCTTGTTGTGCCCCACACTAATCTACCCTCCATGGGTGACAGCAGGGCCTTCAGCTGTATGGCGCCCAGACTCTGGAATGACCTACCGAAATTAATCAGGTTAGCCGACTCCATGAATTCTTTTAAAAAACAACTCAAAACTCATCTGTTCAGGAAGGCTTTGAGCTCTGCTTGACTTTATTACCCTTCTCTCAGTTTACCTTCATGTCAAGGTGCTCATGTAACCTGTGTGTGTGTGTGCTAGGCCATCAATTATGTTGTCTGTTAGGCTTTTTCTCTGAATTCACTGGCTTAATCTTCTTTATTTATTTATCTGGTTTGTACAATGCTATATACTGTATACCCTGCCATTCTTTCTTATATTCTGCAAGTGCCTTGAGCATGGGAAAGGCTCTATATAAATAAAATGTAGTATTATTATTAGAAGTGAAGGCCTTTCATTTAGAGCAGGGGTGTCCAAGTCCCGTCCTGGAGGGCCGCAGTGGCTGCAGGTTTTCATTCTCACCCTTTTCCTAATCAGTGCCCAGTTTTTCCTGCTAATTAACTCCTTCTCCCTTCATTTTAATAGTCCTGATTTTAAGGATTCAGTCCTCTCAATTCATTAAATGGCAGCCAAACACAAATGAGATGTGAAACGAGCCAACAGATGACCAGCTAAACTAGGATTTCAAACTCCAACCAATTTCACTTCTCTTAATGAGAAGCCAATTCTTGATGTTAATTAACACCATTACTGAATATCAGGACTTTTTGCTGCTCTTATTCTGCCACATTCTGCTGATTTTCAGTTTTTTTCTAAGACCACCATCAAGATGTTTTGGTGACCTGAGCAGACCAACATGACCGAGACGTTCACCTTTCTTTATTTTCAGGTTAGCTGGTCATATGTCACCTTGTTTTGGGTCTCATTATTGTTTGGCTGCTCATTAAGGGAAAAAGAAACAACTAAGGAGTCCCGTCAATTAAAATTAAAGGCAAAACAAGTTAGTCAGGGCGGCACAGTGGTGCAGTGGGTGGCGCTGCTGCCTTGCAGTAAGGAGATCTGGGTTTGTTTCCCGGGTCCTCCCTGCCTGGAGTTTGCATGTTCTCCCTGTGTCTGCATGGGTTTCCTCCCACAAAAGAAACAATTAAAATTAAAGGCAATCCTAAATTGCATCTGGTGTGTGTGTATGTGTGCCCAGCGGTGGGCTGGCGCCCTGCCCGGGGTTTGTTTCCTGCCTTGCGCCCAGTGTTGGCTGGGTTTGGCTCCAGCCAACCCCCGTGACCCTGTAGTTAGGATACAGCAGGTTGGATAATGGATGGATGGAAGTTAATCAGCAGCAAAAATGACTCACTGATTAAGAATAGGGTTAGAATGAAAATCTGCAGCCACTGTGGCCCACCAGGACCAGGGCTGGACACCCTTGATTTAGAGTAAATGAAGCCATGCAGGTCGAAGCAAATTACATTTTAATTTCCATTATTCACAGGTACAAAACACCAAAAAAATAAAAAAGAGTCTGAAGCATGGTCAATGCTTAGTAAGACTCCGTTTGGCGAGAATCACAGCTTTTTGTAGTCTTTCAATTCTAACTTGGTGTATTTTTGACGAGTCGTTCTTTTTAAATCTCTTGCCAGATCTACTTTTGATTCATCTGTCCAGAAGGTCTGGGGCCTCATGTATAAGCGGTGCGTGCGCACAGAAATGTTGCGTAAGAACTTTTCCACGTTCAAATCGCGATGTATAAAACCTACACTTGGCGTAAAGCCACGCACTTTTCCACGGTACCTCATACCTTGTCGTACGCAAGTTCTCTGCTCGGTTTTGCAGACTGGCGGCACCCAGCGTCAAAGCAGTGCTACTGTTCCTGTGTGGTTACACCTTATTTTCCTGGCGCTTTATAAATACACTGAAACTAACCGCATATTGTTTATTATTGTAACGCATCTGATTGTAATTAACTTATAACAATATAATGGTCCAGGGAACAGCCATAGTATTCCAAATATCATAACTGCTTTAGTGTTGTTACTCTCACTGCACCTTCTTCTTCTTCTTTCAGCTGCTCCCATTAGGAGTTGCCACAGCGGATCATCTTTTTCCATATTACTCTCACTGCACCACTCGGAGTATTTCTATCACTGTATCTTCAAATTGTATGTTTTGAAGAATCGGCGCTCTAAGCTTACAGATGGCTTAACGTCTATTACAGAGCTGATTGTGCGGGGATCGGTTACTTGGAGAAAGAAAAGCAAGGACTGCATATATTGAATATAAAACAGAAAGAGAAAATAACGACACAGTTAAAAACGCAGTGGCAAATTTCAACAAAAGTTAAATGCTTGTGTCATGAGCACGAGGCGGCTATGCAGTGTCCGCAACGGATGTGGCCATCCACCGTGCATAAGATACCATATTGACATTGGACTTTCTCTATTGGACAGAGCCGCCCATGATTAGTGCTGCAATAAATAATTTCATCGAAGGTCGCACACAATCAATAACATGCTTTAACTATCATCATGAAAATGATATCACGTATACATCTCAGTATTTTAGTTATTCAGAGAGCTGTAATATCACGAATGTAATGGACTCTGTGTCCTGTTGGAGGAAGAGAGCCAGTTTAAGAAGCAAGTAGTGATTCACACACATAGAGCACATACGAGTAGAAGATCAAATACAAAACAAAGCATTTAACGTGCTGCTTTAATTACGATGTGATTTGAGAAACTGGTTAATTAAATGATTTTAAGATGAAGTTTATGATGTTCTACTTTAATGATAAAATAAACTACGTGATTAAAGTGGAAATGTCGAGATTGAAGCTTTTTCCCCACTGTGTGCCTTTTGTTCTCTGTATCCTAATAAACTTTCATATGACACTCAGACTGTGGGCTACAACTCGGCTTTTCACGGCGACTTTGATATGTGACTTCTTTTTTATTTCCGGCACTGTGCGATTTTGTGAATGTGAGCTTTCAATTTTCTCCAACACACTAAGTCACTCGATCAACTTCCTTTTGTTGATTATACCACGGTTTATTTGAACAAATAGTATGTTTTTCCTTTGCTTCCACTTGGTATTCGCTGAAATTCTTATATTTCCCCAGTGCTTTTCCTATTGTCTTTTCACAGAAGGCTGAGTTTAAGGGCGATTTATATTCATTTGCATATTCAAAGAGGCGTAATTCTGGGAGGAGTTGGGGCGTTACATAAAGCACGTGCACGAGCGTTACTTTTCACGCTGATCGGGATTTATGTAGCGGAAGAACGTGGAAGTTGGAGTACGCACAGATTCCTGCATCTGGATGTTTCTGTGCGTAAACACATTTCGGCATTTGTGCTTACGCCATGTTATAGTGCGAATTCTACGCACGGCGTTATACATGAGGCCCCTGGTCTTTGCCAAGATGTTTGATGGCCAACTGTTGTGTTCTTCAAGGGCAGCAAAAGCTTTTCCCTGCCATACCTCACATGCAGGTCACATTTGTGTAATCTGTTTCCGATTGTAGAGGCCTGCACTTTGACACACCGACAGTTACAAGAGTCACCTGATGACATTTTGGGATCCTTTAAGACTTCTTTTAGAATCAAACATTCTGGCCAGTTCTGGGCAAATTAGCAGTCATCTGAAATCTACGCCGCTTGATGATTTTCCTCACAGTGGAATGACTGATCTCAAATATATTTGGCCATCGTTTCAAACCCCTTGCCAGAGTCCTAGGCCTCCACAGCCTTCTTCCTATGGGCCTCAGAGAGCTCTTGTGATCTTCGCATGACGACACCACACAAGGATTTGACTAGACCAGTCCATAACCTTCTATTTCTTCTTTATGAGACATTCCTTTGTGGATTAGCTTGGTGGGTTTTACCGTGTTGAAAGGTCCATTTCTAGTTCATCTTCACCTTTTGTACAGATAGCTGCACATTCTACTCAAACAAACTTTGATAGCTAACTTGATGGCTGCAAGCTCCCCTGTCCCTGAGGCAACAAAGCAACCCTAAACCAGGACATCTCTACCACCATACTTCACAGTTGGTAGGATGTTCTTCTCCTGAAATGATCTCTTGGGTTTATGTCAGACATGTCTACTCTTACTATGGCCAAACAACTCTTATCTTTGATTCATCTGTCCTGACCACGTTTGTTGTAGAAGGCCTGGTGTTTGCCCAGATGTTCAATGGCCAACTGGTGTGTTGCTCTGATGTTCTCATTCTTATTTGCTGGATTTGAAGTTGGGGCGTACTTACTTTTTCCATATGACAAATCGTCATTTTTGTTCACTTAGATGATGAGAATGAATACGCCATTTCAGTTTCATGCGTCATTTGTTTGAGTCCATCACCTTTAGGTACCGTTTGTAAGAAGATCTACTGTTGGCCTGTTCAAATATGTTGAAAAAGCCAGCCGCTCCCATGGTGTGTACTTACTTTGTCACACTACTGTATACACACATGTGCAGAACAAAGGAAGAGGAACATCACGTCCTACAAGAGGACGGGAGTCAGTAAACGGCTTCAACGTATCTTCTTATGTAATACGCTACCGCGGCTGTCCGTTTGTCTGTCCAGGATTTTAAATCACCTGTAGCTTGCAAACCTTTTGACCGATTGACCTGAAATTTGGTACTCATATACTACATGATGTCTACTATCCGCTTTTGGGGTGACGATTGACCTCCAAGGTTATTCCTCTTTTTATTTTATTTTATTGTAGAATCAACTCTCGGCAGCGTGTAGCAGGGAGGTGGTTGTGGCGCATGTGCACAGGCGCTGTTCTCATCCCTACCACCTTCGCCGTCACTTCCCCTACCTCTTCATATCTTAAATCATTCTTGAGGCAGACTGAAGACTTAAGTGCCAGCTTAAGTGACAAATTCAAGAAAAAGTACTAAGTAATTACAGCACAAACATTGACTGAATCAGTTTTAACACAAACAGATGCCAACGAAAGAAGAGAAGAAGCGGACCACTAGGGTGAAGAAAAGAAGAGTTGCTCAGGTAGCAACAAGCGCATCAACCTCTGAGCAAACAGATGCTAAACGTACAGAGAGAGAGTCTGAAAAGTAGGAATGCTCAAGTCAAGTGAATTCACATCACGTTATCGTGCAGTCCACCGTTACTGGTTACAAGACAGTTGTGGTTCTATTGGACGGTTGTGGCGAGCGCCCTCTTCTACGCGGTGGTGTGCTGGGGAGGCAACATAAAGAAGAGGGACACCTCACGCCCGGACAAACTGGTGAGGAAGGCAGGCTCTATTGTAGGCACAGAGCTGGACAGTTTGACATCCGTGGCAGAGCATTGGGCGCTGAGCAGACTCCTGTCAATCATGGAGAATCCACTGCATCCACTGAACAGGATCATCTCCAGACAGAGGAGCAGCTTCAGTGACAGACTGAGGAGACCCCACACTATGCAACTCTTCAATTCCACCTTGGTAGGGTTAACTTTAACATTATACAAAGTTATTGTCTGTTATACCTGCATTTTTATCACTCTTTAATTTAATATTGTTTTTTATCATCAGTATGCTGCTGTTGGAGTATGTGAATTTCCCTTTGGGATTAATAAAGTATCTATCTATCTATCTATCTATTATATAGTGCCTTTCATATCTATCTATCTATCTATCTATACTATATAGTGTCTCTCACATCTATCTATTTATCTATTAAATAGTGCCTTTCATATCTATCTATCTATCTATCTACTATATAGTGTCTCACATCTATCCATCTATACTATATAGTGTCTCTCACATCTGTCTATCTATCTATCTATTGTGGAGGACTGCCGGCTTCCCATGCCGGTCCTCACCCCTAGGCTGCCAGGAGGAGCCCTCCCGAAAGCAGGATCGTGCCCCGAGGTCCAGCAGGGCTTTATGGACTTTGTAGTGTTTATGCACAGCCCTGCTGGATACCTTGGGGACCATCAGGAGTCACTGTGGGGGGGCTTATGGGCTCTGTGATGCCGTACGACCCGGGAGTACGTCACGGTCACGTGACAGGAAGAAATGTTGTGCTCCCGGGTTGAAGTAAAGGACTGATTGCCCTGACCCGGAAGGAATTAGGAACTATGGACTGTTGCGACAGGAACACCTCCGGGTCAGGGGCTATAAAAGGACGGTGCCTCAGTCCAGACACTGAGCTGTGCTGGGTGGGAGAGGAGCAAAGTGTCTGGGCGAGGAGGAGTGATTAGTGTTTTGTTATTGGTGTATGAGTAGTGTGGAAGGTGCTTGGTGCACTCTGAAGAATAATAATAAAAAGTCGTGGACTTTTACCTGGTGTTTGGAGTAATCCCTGAGGGTTCAAGGGAGCACTAGCACCCCCTACTGCCACACTATCTATCTATCTATCTATCTATCTATCTATCTATCTATCTATCTATCTATCTATCTATCTATCTATCTATCTATCTATCTATCTATCTATCTATCTATCTATCTATCTATCTATCTATCTATCTATCTATCTATCTATCTATCATATAGTGCCCCTAATCTATCTATCTATCTATCTATAGAAATGTCAATCCATTTACCTGTAAAGTTTGTGCGTCCTTTGAGTTTATCCAAAGCAGACCCCCTCACTTGTAAATAATACGAAATGATTTTCTCAGTATTTAAATGTGTATTATATTCGGAAGAATTTTCATCGATGGCCTAGTCTGAGTAGTTGCTTGTGTGTAATAAAGTATGTAAGGCCTATAAAACAGGACTGTCGGCACAACAAGGGTTAAAGAGGCCCCCCAGACTCATCATCTCCACCTTTTCCTGATGAACGCCTCTACCTTTACCCGAGAATATAAAATGTTCTCTACGTCTTAAATGGGGGGTTCATGTTTCACATCCTTAGCGCTACTGCAAAGTCACGGTGACAGCAGATAAATAAAATCCAGGCTACTCCACCCTAGGCTGGAATCAGGAATGAAGTCACTGAACTTCCTGAGATAGCGCTCGTCTTGGAAATCCTGGAAAATGTACTGTCCAGACTGGAGAGGAAGTCCAAAGCCAAACAATTCTTTCATTTTTGCAGAGAATGATCGCAGCTTGAGTTCTTAAAAATCAACAAAGGATGATCAGTGATGAAAGGAAAATGTCAAGGAAATTAACATTAAGGAATTCACTCAAATTTTGAATGCCTTTGTTTAAAATATTTAACAAAGAGGTGAACAGTACTACCCAAGCAGCCCAGTGTAATTATACACTGCTAATCAAATGTCTAGACACATCCGGAAATCTACATGTTTTTGGTAGAAATTGAAACCTTTTTAATCAAGTGTGCACCACTAGTGGGCGCTGCAGCACCCCAAACCCCAGGCACAACAGCATACACACAGTTCCAGATGCCAAGAAACAGAATTATTGACACAAATTCCTGATATACACTTTACAACGCCAACAATTCCCTGCTCCGCTCTTCCCGGGTGAGCTTTGTCCGACTCCCCTCCCGACTCGGACTCCCCCGGGTGTAGCAGAGCAGCTTTCTTTACACCAGTCCTGGGAGAACTTCAGGTGCTATCACTCTGCACTCCTGAGTCAGGTGGAACCTCCCTGAGGACCTCAACAGGGCTGCCCACCAAAACTACAACTTCCATGCAGCCCTGCAGGGGTTTTTGCCACACTGTTTACTGGAGAAGCAGTCACTCCATGTCCATCCATTATAATATCCTCTCGACTAGTAAAGGTGCCACCAACCAATCGAAGTCGAGATGCCCATGCACCCACATCCCTCCATTAAAAAGGCCTCTCAGTCAAGTAAGGAACCATCCACCCCGGCCTGGATGAAAGCCCACCCATGTTTTCTATCACACAAGATACTATTAAATTGATTTAATTTAATTGTGGCTAAGGATCTGTACTGGTATCTGGAATGTTGCTGGTTCAAATCTCAGAGGGGATTCAACTACGTTAGGCCCTTGAGCGAGGCCCTTAACCTGAAAATTGCTCCAGGGCTGTGCTGTACATTGGCTGACCCTGCGTTCTGGCCCCCCAAAGAAAATTCCCCCTCAGGATTAACAAACTACCGTATATACTTGCGTTTAAGTTCTCCTGCGGATAAGTCAGGTCTTGATTTTACCGTACAATTTCTGCCATTTTATAATGTCGGTCGTATAAGTCGAATACAGAAAACTCATGCTATTGATCCAATATGCTAACGCCCACCATAACCACGGAGCACACGGCCTTTTTATTTGTATGTATTGTGCCTACGTAACCACACGGTGATACCCGAACTATTCCGAAGCCACGTTTGCGCTGATTTGTGTTTTTTGTATCACACACCCGCATACACTTTTATCGTGAGAGCATCCCTTATCTACGATGGAGCGTTCGATCAGAAGAAAATATGAAGCTGGCTTTAAATTAAAAGTCCCAAAAGAAATTGGTAACTATGCTGCTACAACAAAATTCAATGTGTCTGAGAAACTGATGTGAGATTGGAGGAGGCAAGAAGATGTAAAATAAATAAATAAATAAATTAAGTGTCGTATTTTTGAACGGGTGTATAAGTCGGGGTTTGATTTTATGATTGATTTTTCGGGTTTCAAGACTCAACTTATACGTGAAAACTAAAATCTTAGTGATTGGCAATAATGGATACAATGAGGCTAGTAGAAATAAACTGGATACATTAGGATTAAAAGTCAAGACGGAGGTAAAAAACTTAGGGGTAATTGTTGACTGTAATCTGAATTTTAAATCACATATTCATCAGACCACTAGGACAGCATTTTTTCAGCTAAGAAACATAGCAAAAGTTAGACCTCTTATATCCTTGAAAGATGATAAGAAATGAGTTCACTCGTTTGTTTTCAGTCGACTAGATTACTGTAACGAACTCCTCTCAGGACTACCCAAAAAAGATATAAATCGATTACAACGAGTGCAGAATGCAGCTGCTAGAATCCTAACTAGAAAAAGAAAATCCGAACACATTAATCCAGTTTTAATGTCACTACACTGGTTACCTGTGTCATTCAGGATTGACTTTAAAATTCTGCTTATGGTTTATAAAGCCTTAAATAATCTCGCCCCATCTTATATATCAGAATGTCTGACACCTTACACTCCAAACCGTAACCTCAGATGCTCAAATGAGTGTCTCCTTAGAATTCCAAAAGCTGTGGTGAGGCGGCCTTCTGCTGCTATGCACCTAAAATCTGGAATAGCCTGCCAATAGGAACTCGCCAGGCTAGTACAGTAGATCATTTTAAAACACTGCTGAAAACATATTACTTCAACATGGCCTTTTTATAACTTCAATTTAACTTAATACTGATACTCTGTATACCTTACCATACCATACCATACCATATTTATTTGTTGAGCGCTTAAAAACACAGCATTACAACTGACCAAAGCGCTGTACAGTTACAACAAGCAGGACTAAAAGCAAAATATTAAAAATAAACATTAAGAGAGAATTAAAACAGAGATACTAAAAACAGGTCAAGGGACCAAATAAAATAGAGAAAATAGCAAAAGGCAAGTGGAAAATGAAACAGGTTAAGAATTAAAAGCCAATGTGAAGAAGTGCGTTTTTAGGCGAGATTTGAATGTGGCGACTGAAGCGGCTTGCCTAACCACTAAGGGCAGGGAGTTCCAGAGCCTGGGTGCACAGACGGAGAAAGCCCTTTCACCACAAGCTTTAAAACGTGCCTTGGGAACGGTTAGGAGCAGCTGATCTGCGGATCTAAGAACACGAGGGGGATTGTGACAATGGAACAAGACACACAAATAGGCGGGGGCTACACCGTTTAATGCCTTATAGGTGAGGAGGAGAATCTTAAAATCGATTCTGAATCTAACCGGCAGCCAGTGTAGGGTTTTTAAAATCGGTGAAATGTGTTGGATTCTGCTACTTCCAGTTAGAAGCCTTGCAGCCACATTTTGAGCCAGTTGGAGTCTAGAAAGAGTGGCTTTACTGATACCAAAAAGGCAGGAATTAGAGTAGTCAAGCCGGGACGTAATGAATGCATGAATTACTGATTCCAGGAGATGGTTAGAAAGAATAGGCTTGAGTTTGGCGATTCGCCTTAGATGGAAAAAGTAGGATTTTACTGTGCTGTTGACTTGAGCATCCATTTTCAGGAACGTATCCATTTTGATTCCAAGATTGGAGACAGACGAAGTTACTGGAATGGGAAGAGAAACGAGGCCAAGGGGTGGAGCCTGTTTGCAGTCGGGACTAAAAACAATGACCTCGGTTTTTGAATCGTTTAGGTGAAGGAAGTTTACAGCCAGCCAGTCCTTAATGTCAGACAGGCAGTTGAGGAGAGGTTTGGTGGAGTCAGTTGGCTTGAGGGAGAAATAAATTTGGCAGTCGTCAGCATATAGGTGATATGAAATTGCATGCTTTCTAAAAATTGCACCTAAAGGCAGGATGTAGATTGAAAAAGTAGTGGCCCTAAAATGGAACCCTGGGGGACCCCACATGGGAGTGGGACTGATTCAGATGAAAAATCGTCTAGCATGACTCTGAGAGTCCTGTTGCAGAAATATGACCTGAACCAGTCGAGGGCTAAGCCAGATACACCAGCCCAGGATTCGAGTCGGGAGATCATGATGTCGTGGTACAATGTATGTTCAATTCATCATAATAATTATTCATGGTGGCTCTAAAATCCGTACTGACCCCAACTCTCTTTTCTGTTTCTTTTTCCGGTTTCTTTGTGGTGGCGGCCTGCGCCACCACCACCTACTCAAAGCTTCATGATGCTCCAACATTGATGGATGGGTTAAAAGGCAAAAGTCTACGTGACCATCATCATCAAGTCTTTCCGTGAGGACCCTAAATCCAAAGAGGACTGTTTGATTTATGTTAGGTAGATTGCCCAGAGGGGACTGGGCGGTCTCTTGGTCTGGAACCCCTACAGATTTTATTTTTTTCTCCAGCCTTTGGAGTTTTTTTTTTGTTTTTTCTGTCCCCCCTGGCCATTGGACCTTACTCTTATTCGATGTTAATTAATGTTGACTCATTTTATTTTCTTATTGTGTCTTTTATTTGCCTTTTCTTCATTATGTAAAGCACTTTGAGCTACTGTTTGTATGAAAATGTGCTATAGAAATAAATGTTGTTGTTGTTATATACGGTATATCAAATCACAAAATCAAATTCAAATTATACAATATTACATTACATTGGTTTAAAAACACAGCCAAGACATTGCTAGTGTAGCTAATGGCTACTACTACTTGAAATGTCTGATTTTTTATTTATTATTCACATTTGACTACAGGGCTCCGTCTTCAGCAGCCATTCCTTCAGTGTGCTAATTAATGGTCACCTCCTAGAGCTGAGCTTTGTGTAAATGCTAACTGGCTATTAGAGAAACCTCCATAATTGGATTAGCGTCGCTCAAACCGGCTATCGTGTTCACTTGGTAGCAGCGCTACCTAAAGATTGCCTACAACTCCCAGCAGCCCCAGCAGTGTTACACTGCAGGGAAGATTCAGAGGGCACAGGGGGGTTGCTGGGAAGAAGGTTACTCTTCAAAAAAAGGATCTTAAAAAATGAGGACTGCAATCATCTGTCTGTATTTGTTTCTACATATCACACACTCTAATCGATTAAAACTCAACCAAAGTGGGCTCCAGTTTCTATGTGGAAGTGTGTGCCTCTTCTGTGCCTGCATGTCTGTGAGATTTTATCATGCCGGGCCGGTCTTAGGTGTAGGCAAAGTAGGTGACTGACTAGAGCCCCCAACTGCCAAACTTTTTTTTAGCCGTAGCCAAATACAACTTCTGTGGTGGACTGGCACCCTGCCCGGGATTTGTTCCTGCCTTGTGCCCTGTGCATGGCTGGGATTGGCTCCGGCGGACTCCCGTGACCCTTTGTTAGGATATAGCGGGATTGAAAATGACTGACTGACTGACAAATACAACTTACAGGTCTATATTTCAGGAGTACAAATAGCGGAATTATCAGTATGGTTACGCACAAGCTGAGAGGAAACGGTGATGACAGGCAGCACCGATGGTGACGGTGGGGTCCCGGTGGGAGGGCAGCTCATGCTCCTAGCCTGCCACGGCATCAGTGTAACAGATCGATCATACAATAAATTGTGGAAGTCAAGTCAAGTTGGGGAGCATGCACTGGTACAGCACGTTGGCGCACCCACCACACAACGAAACAGCTCGGGATCCTGGTTGGCAACCCCCCAGGCAGATGCACGGTCCAGTCCCACCCTCCGGAAATGACCTTCTATGCTGCAGCCAGGTGTTACGTGGGCGTCTCCTTGGCAACTCGGGTCCCCAACAGTGAGGATCATACGAGCCGGATCACCCTCAGGGAAGCGCGCCACATGGCCGTAGTGCCGTAACTGACGCTCCCTCACAATGCGGGTCATGTGCCTCATTCGGGACTCCATGAGCAACACAAAGTCAAACCAGCAGGACCCAAGGATTCTCTGAAGAGAGACAGCACTGAAGGAGTCCAGTCTTCATCTCAGTCCACTTGACAGCATCCATGTCTCACAAACAGGAAGCACCAGGACTCAAAATAGTGGAAGCTGAGAGGGGTTTTGTCATTAGCTTCTGTGGAAGTAACCCCTGAAGAAGACAGGGTTCATAGTTCAATCAGTCAGTCAGTCAGTCTTTATTCGGTCACAGATGAGTACATGGATTCATGCTTTGCAAAGCAGAAGAGCCAAATTTTCTGGTTTCAATCGGCTTTTAATATTCATTTTCCTCCCTCCACCTGTACTTATGAAACACCATCTAAGCATTTCATCAAATCGGCCAACTGTTTCTTTTTTTGTGTCAAGAGGGGCCCCAAAGAAGGAAAGGTCATCTTTCCTGTGTCTAACCCAAATGCAGCTTACTTCACCTTATCTTATGACAGACGCCTGTATGAATAACCTGCCGTTATAATAAAACATCTTTTAATCCTTAATAGCTTGCAAGCAGTTACATTTTCTTTCACATTTCCTTTGTCTGTTAAGCAGTGTAAACCGACATTAAACAAAGTTATTTCTCCTATGTGATTTCTTACCGCCGTATCACTTTTTAATATCATATCTGTATAGATTTGGGTTAAGTAACACACTGCAGTTACAAAAGAACTCATTCCCAGGGAGCTAACGCCTCCTGCTGGACACAAACACCAATTCTGATGCAAGTAATCCATCCATTATCCAACCTGCTATATCCTAACTACAGGGTCACGGGGGTCTGCTGGAGCCAATCCCAACAAGCACAGGGCGCAAGGCAGGAAACAAACCCCGGGCAGGGCACCAGCCCACTGCCGGGCACACACACACACACACACACACACACACCAAGCACAATTTAGGATCGCCAATGTACCTAACCTGCATGTCTTTGGACTGTGGGACGAAACCCACGCAGACACGGGGAGAACATGCAAACTCCACACAGGGAGGACCCGGGAAGCGAACCCAGGCCTCCTTACTGCGCCACCGTACCACCCTCGCAAGTAATCTGGAGATCAAAAAACGAAAGTAATGTACCAGCATCAGCTGATCGGCCCCCAGTTGATCATATTGCTGAATGCATTCGTGTACAGGCCGGCAGCGGCGTTATGTCGTTATATAAATCGAAATCCGCCTTGAAAGAGCTTGTGGGAGCAGCCAAAAGAAAATGAAGATTTGAAATATTCTGTTGAATCAAAGCTCCGAAGTCCAGTCTGATTTTTGTTAAGTACGCAAAGATCAATTAACTTTTTTTGTTAAGTCACTTCAGAGACAATCGTGGGAACGGTAGCAACAAATGTGTCCACATCGGGACATTATTTTTTAAATCCAAAAATCATTAATGGCAGTGACTCTCAGTGTGTGCCCCCCACCGGCCGGGTCTCAATGTGAAGAAGCAGTACGAACCGCTCTACTAATCAAACAAATCACCAGGACCAGATAATCTTTACCCGCGAGTTCTTAAGGAGGCCAGCGATATAAACCCTTGACACATATTTTTAGGAAGTCACTGTGCACTTGAGAGATTCTGAAGGACTGGAAAATGGCAAATATCATCCCATTATATAAAAAGGGTGACCGGACAGATCCAAGCAACTATAGGCCAGTAAGCTTAACATGCATCACAGGAAAAGTAATGGAAGGAATTATTAAGGATAAGATTGAGAAACACTTGACAAGGACAGGAGTTATTAGGAACAGTCAGTTTAGTGGGGTCAGAAGAGGGAGGTCGTGTTTTACTAACGGGCTGGAATTCTAAAAGGAGGCAACAAAAGGATACGACCAAAGTGGAGCAGATGATCTTATTTATCTGGACTTTCAGAAAGCATTTGATTAGGTGCCAAATGAGAGATTGGGCATTAAATTAAAAGAAGTGGGAGTTCAGAATGTGGTATGTAGATGGGTACAAAATGGGCTCGGACACAGGAAGCAGAGGGTGATGGTGAGAGGAACCTCATCAGAAATAGGCGATGTTAAGAGTGGGGACCAGCAAGGGTCAGTGCTGGGGCCGCTGCTATTTTTAATATATAGAAATGATTTAGATAGGAATATAAGTAACAAACTGGTTAAGTTTGCAGATGATACCAAGAGAGGTGGATTAGCAGATCATTTAGAATCCGTTATATCATCACAGAAGGACTTGGATAGCATACAGGCTTGGGCAGATTTGTGGCAGATGAAATTTAATGTCAGTAAATGTAAAGAATTACACATAGGAAGTAAAAATGTGAGGTTTGAATACACAATGGGCGGTCGGAAAATCGAGAGTCCGCCTTATGAGAAGGATTTAAAAGTCATAGTGGACTCTAAGCTATCGACTTTCCGACAGTGTTCAGACATTAAGAAGGCTAACAGAATGTCAGGTTATATAGCGCCTTGATGTGTGCAGTACAAGTCACAGGAGGTTCTGCTCAAGCTTTATAACGCACTGGTGAGGCCTCATCTGGAGTCCTGGATGCAGTTTGGGTCTCTGGGCTACAAAAAGGACACAACAGCACAAGAGAAAGTCCAGAGAAGAGCGACTAGGCTGAGTCCAGGGCTACAGGGGATGAATTATGATGAAGGATTAACAGAGCTGAGCCTTTACAGTTTAAGCAAAAGAAGATTATGAGCAGAGGTGACATAATTTAAGGTGTTTAAAATTAAGAAGGGAATTAGTACAGTGGATCAAGACGGTGACTTTAAAATGAGCTCATCAAGAACACGGGGACACAGTTGGAAACTTGTGAAGGGTAAATTTTGCACAAACATTAGGAAGGTTTTCTTTACACAAAGAACGACAGACACTTGGAATAAACGGCCAAGTAGTGTGGTAGACAGTAAGACGTTAGTGACTTTCAAAACTCGACTTGATGTTTTTTTGGAAGAAATAAGTGGAGAGGACTGCTGAGCTTTGTTGGGCTGAATGGCCTGTTCTCGTCCAGATTGTTCTAATCCATGCTGTCCCTACGGGTAGAAATCTAAGGTACAAAAAAGTTTCATTAAAATAAAGTAGAACACTGAAAATGATGTTGAGATCAAAAAAAAAATCTTCTTAATGAGGTTTGCTTTTGCATTTTTGTTTCATGAATACAAAACGGTACTTTTTCAATTTTCTTTCTGTGGTCTGTTTCTGGAGTAAAGTAAACGAAATCCGCTTCTCCACTCATAAATGCGGCTATTCAGCCTGATTAATAGCATTTTTAAATGTTTAGACCAATCTGGCAGAGGGCCGGAAAGGTGAAACACAGAGGTGCGTGCCGCTGTGGAAACTAAACACGCCAAGACTCTTTGTTGTACTTGGGGTCTGTAGATAAGAGGCGTACGCAATCCAGCGTGTTTTGTTTTTTTTGGCTAAGCACTTCCCTTCATCTGCTTACTCAGTTTACCCAAAACACACTAACAAATGATAGATAATGAGAACCCACACACTGTGCCATCTCTTCAATATACGAGAAACGAAAAAATATATTCAGGGGCACAGGACCCCCTCAAGCACTTGACATCAAAAACGCGGGGAAATGAAAGCGGGCCTGAATAATGCCAAGTTTCGTAGAAAAGGCCGCTCCTTGACATGAGTACACCTCAGAGAAGCGCATCTTCTAAAATGATCACAGAAAGAAAGAAAAAAAAAACTTAAAGCGGCTCTTTTCTATCAAGAGTGTACATGAAAAGCTCCCTGAAACAGAGCACGGCTGCCAAAAGAAAAGACGCCCGGAGATCAAAGGCAACTTTCTGAGGCCCAGCCTTGCAACAATACCGCCTCAAACAATCCATTTCGAGACGTATCTATTTAAACAACGCTTTCTAGCCGAAGCCGCGCATGAAAGTAGGACAACAGTTGGAGAGCACTAAATGAAGTCTGTCCACAATATGCACAATTAGAAGAAAGGTGGCTTCAAAAAAGTGTATTGTTGGTTATAGCAATGCACAAATACTCCATAAACTCTTTTAAAAGACACCATTATGTAAAAAGAAAAAAAAAAACATACACACAAAGAAAAAACAAGCCTTAATGTACGGCTTTTGAAGCCCGAACTTCATTCTGCAGCTGGTCTGCGGGGCATCAAAGTTTTCAATCAATGCGCCTTCCACCCGTTATTGAATCTGCTTTATCCTATTGAAAGTCACAGGAGCCGACGCTCATCCGACAAGCACAACAGCACGATCCACCCTGGCCTAGGGTTAGGCTTAGGGTGAGATTAGGGGAAATAGAGCCTTATCAGACTCACCGACTTCCTTATAACTCTACGCAAATCTCAAAGCATTTTCGATCACCCCGATATAAATAAGTCCACATGCTCCACCCTGGCCTAGGGTTAGGCTTATATAAGATCGTCTGTCTCGCCTGACTCTCCGTAAATCTTAGGGTGTGATTAGGGGAAATAGAGCCTTATCAGACTCACCAACTTCCTTATAACTCTCCGTAAATCTCAGATGTTGGACGACCAGAGATCTCAAAGCATTTTCGATCACCCCGATATAAATAAGTCCACATGCTCCACCCTGGCCCAGGGTTAGGCTTATATAAGATCGTCTGTCTCTCCTGACTCTCCGTAAATCTTAGGGTGTGATTAGGGGAAATAGAGCCTTATCGGACTCACCAACTTCCTTATAACTCTCCGTAAATCTCAGATGTTGGACGACCAGAGATCTGAAAGCATTTTCGATCGCCCTGATATAAATAAGTCCACATGCTCCACCCTGGCCTAGGGTTGGGCTTATATAAGATCGTCTGTCTCTCCTGACTCTCCGTAAATCTTAGGGTGTGATTAGGGGAAATAGAGCCTTATCGGACTCACCAACTTCCTTATAACTCTCCGTAAATCTCAGATGTTGGACGACCAGAGATCTCAAAGCATTTT
The DNA here is from genome assembly GCF_016835505.1 of Polypterus senegalus. NCBI lineage: Eukaryota > Metazoa > Chordata > Cladistia > Polypteriformes > Polypteridae > Polypterus > Polypterus senegalus. Next base: position 180,822,684 of record NC_053160.1, on the reverse strand, counting down.
CGATCGCCCCGATATAAATAAGTCCACATGCTCCACCCTGGCCCAGGGTTAGGCTTATATAAGATCGTCTGTCTCTTCTGACTCTCCGTAAATCTTAAGGTGTGATTAGGGGAAATAGAGCCTTATCAGACTCACCGACTTCCTTATAACTCTCCATAATTCTCAGATGTTGGACGACCAGAGATCTCAAAGCATTTTCGATCGCCCCGATATAAATAAGTCCACACGCTCCACACTGGCCTAGGGTTAGGCTTAGGGTTAGATTAGGGGAAATAGAGCCTAATGGCACACCGACTCCCTTATAATCCACAAATTGTAATTTTTTGTTTGTTTTTACACCCCAAAAAACCTCAAAATGGCCTTTAAAAAAAGGCTAAGTTTCCCTAAACCCATCCAGATACAAAGTTCCTAAAGCGTCTATCCAATATCTTTCTTGAGACAAAGTCCCATCATGTTCTGTCAAGAACACAACCGGCCAATGATTTTTCCTGAATAAAATGCTTATATAAGAAGATCGTCTATCTCTCCTGACTCTCCGTAAATCTCAGATGTTGGATGACCCATAATATCAAAGTATTTTCGGTCTCCCCAATATAAATGCAAAATTATTATTAAATGAGTCCACACGCTCCACACTGGATTCCATTAACTGAAATGACTGATAAATAGGTAGCTCCCTATTTGTTTTGTTGTTCTTAAGCATTTTCTTATGTACAAATGGAACCACCCAAGCACACCTATTCCTTCTCTTCTTAATAGTACATGATGTATGTACCAACATATCTCTCTATTATATAAAAAAATCCTCCGACGAGACAAGACTTTTTGGAAGAGATTTTTTCAAGTCCCACGAGTTGAGACCTTGGCCATGAGATCTTTTCAAGTCCTGCCCTCCTCTCAACCATTTCCAACCACACCCGCGGCCCTCTCACCTCTTATTCGTGTGAATGCTTTTGTCAGACACAGTTCCTGCGCTCTCAACTCTTATACATTTTTATATTTTCCTCAATTTAAGTACCCAATTAAAGATGACGTATTATGTCCAAATCTTATGGAAGAATTTCATCACGAAGGGTTAGGGTAATCCTAGCACAGAAAAACGATGAAGTCAAACGAATTAACGTGAAAATTGTCGATCGGTTACACTGCAAATTGGTTAAATGCATATCAGTAGACTACACTGAAACAGTTGGTGGTGATGGTGCGGAAGAAGAAAATATCAACTTACAATATCACAAAGAATATCTACAACTGTTAACACCGTCTGGTCTTCCACCGCACAAATTACTGTGGAAAGAAGGCTGTATCCAAGAAAGGTAATGTAGTACATCTACCGCGGGTATCATTACACAACAAAGGAGATCTTGATATGCCGTTCGTATTAAAACGTTAACAGTTTCCAATTAGAATAGCGTTTGCAAAGACAATTAACAACATTTGAAAAAGTCGTTTTATTTAATAGAGAGAAAGAAACGAAATTCAGTCAATGGAGGTATATGATGTGTTGTTGCGATGAAAGTCCAAACACGGAACCAAAATTTAATGCGACACTGACGAAAATTTTATTTAAAAAATCGTTTTTACTGAAGATTTACAGTTAAAGTGTAAGTTTAAAAAGTATTTGCATTTTAATTTCAAATCCAAGAAGAACAAAATCTTATTACGCAACAAATAACTGTAACGCAACATGAAATATAATTTACTTTCAAATTATTACATTTTATTATTTTTTAATATGGTTAATTATTCGCTGTAATGTAAAAAAGTTAGTTCTATTATGCATATGTAACAATTCCCACGAATATAACAATCTGTTAAAACTGTACATCCGTATCCCCATACGCAAGTGGCAGAACCACAAAGAGGCTAATGTGCTGCACAGGCCCCCAGGGGTTGGTGAGCGAAGAAAGCAGAGGGCAAAGCCCCCTAGTCCTTGAGATTTTTATTTCTCCAGTATGTTACAATCAGTCTAAATTTCTCTAAAGCAGTAAACCCGTCCTGTGCCATACAAAAATTATTACGTAACATCCGTGTCGTGCATTGAGCTTGTGCTAAATATGTGAAGACCACAGGCAGCACCGTTTTCTCCACAAAACCATTTCACAAACTCGTTTCCACAGAACTAAATTGGGATCCTCTTTGCCTAACACCATCCTCCCTAATCTCACTCTCTCGTATATACTGTATTATCTCCACAATGCAGTTATTCTCCAAAAAGGAATAATCATTAGGTTCCAGTCTCAAACATCCCATTCTCACAATCCAATCTAAGGGATCAATATCAAGCCCAAGAGTCTCCAAATTAACATTAGGGATCACCCTCTCAACATTAACTTCAGGAACCCCTTCACCGATGTTAAGCTCAGGATAGTTTCTGGGGAAGGCCATCCCATTCCAAGATATCATAGGACACATCATATCAAACCAAACCCTAAGATTAGGCACCTTCATCCTCACATTAAGATTAGGGCCCATCCTCAAATCTTTAACCTCAGGCTCTCAATGAATAATGTTAAGGTCAGGGTTAGGCTTAGGGTTAGGGTGAGGTAAATACCGTGTGGACCACCAGATGGGCACCTAACCCATACAAGTGTGGGACACAAGTTCAAGGCACACGTTTTTTATTTAAAATTTTTTTTTCCCCTCATGGGAAACGCCTTCCCCATTTCCCACAAGTCTAGCACAGTCACAAGCACTAAACAAAGCACAGCACAAAACTCGTCTATTCTCACCCGACTTTGGCCCCTGGACTAGTGGCTGCTGACTCCTTTCATAAGGCACTCGGAAGTGCTCCATGTGCTCGTTTGACACATTTCCGGCAGCATTTCTGGGTGTGGTGAAAGAGCTGCCCATAAGGGCTGAAGCAGCTTGCTGTAGCACCCCCTGGCAGCACCCACAGATCCTAAAAGTGCTGTATCCAACTCCAACTCCCAGGGGTGCTGCCACCTAGCACTCCGGGGGAGGTAATGCTCTGGATATGCTTCCTCCCGAAGTCCTTCCAGCGTGGAGGTGTCCCAGCTATCCGCCACAACCGGTACTGGAAAAATCCGGAAAAAAACCCAAATTTTAAAATGGTACAGTAGCAGCATTTTGGGATTTCCAGTACCAGAAGTAAGCATCAGCTTTCCTCCCAATCGGCAAGGCACTCGCTACTGCAGTGTTGGAAAAACGTCCCTTTTGTTGACTTCACAGAACGAAACGATCAGAACTTTATGCCGCCTACACATGATCTGGACTTCACGGCTATCGAGAGGGAAGTGGTCGGTAATGCGGCACATCAGGGAGGTGAGCAAAATGTGTGGCACACCAAAGAGACTGAAGTAAGACGGTTGAGGTTTTGGGAGTTATTCATTATTTGCTTCATAATGGGTTTGGAGGTCTGATAGCTGGCATCGATACCACAGTTTACCCCTGGACAGGGGGCCATTCCATAACTGAGACACACTCACATACACCCTCACATTTCCTCACTCACAGAGTTATCAACCTACATGTCCTTGGGATACAGAAGAAAATCTGAGTAATAGGGTAAACCCACATGGGTGACACAAAGACAGGGATGAAGTTTGGATTTGAACCGAGGATTTCTAAAGCCGTGATGCTCGAGTGTTACGCTGTGTGCTTTACAAAACTGACACACTTTGGTTATTTCACTCAACTTGCTATGTCTTCGTCTTCTTCTACCGGAGTGAATTACCAACTTTACGTGCACTGAAAACCGGGGAAATGGCAGGTTGTTACAAATCAAAATAAAACGGAGGTGTTTATAGTGGGTCCATCAGCTAAAGCCCATGTGGTCTTGGACTTCTCGGCTCTTTCTCTGTCTTTTGCAAACCTCAAGTCTGCAATCTTGGTGTTATCTTTGACAGTAACCTCTCTTTTGAGAAACAAGTTAATTCTGTAGTCAAGAGTTGCTTTTTCCAGCTTCGTCTATTAGGTAAGATCAAGCGTTTTTTATCTTCTAGGGATCTTGAGATAGCTACTCCTGCTTTTATCTTTTCTCACCTTGATTACTGCAACTCGCTGTATTCTGGGATTAGCAAATCTCTGATACGCAGGTTACAGTTGGTCCAGAGTGCTGCCGCTCGCTTCCTGGTTGGGGCAAGAAAGTCTGATTCTGCTTCTCCAATATTAGCTTCTTTACTCTGGCAGCCTGTCAGTTTTTGAATTGATTTTAAAATCTTGTTGCTAGTTTTTAAATCTTTACATGGGCTCGGCTCCTGCCTATTTATCTGAATTGTGTGCTTTACACCAGCCATCCAGAGTGCTTAGATCTTCTGGTCAGTTGTCTCTTGTTGTCCCTCGTACCGAGTGTCAAACTAAGGGGGACAGCTGTGACACCTCATCTGTGAAACTCTTTACCTCGTCACACAAAGGAGTCGTCGACAATTCAAAACGAGATTTAAGACTCATTTCTATTCACTTGCATTCCGTGACCTTCAGTAATACTGATGGTTTCCTCATTGTGATTATGTAACATTACTTCTATTTATTATTTACTGTATTTAAGTTCATTTATTTTATTTCTATTTATGTTATTCATGTTAATTGTATGCTTTTCTTTTGTTGTATTATTGCAAAGCACTCTGGCCACAGCAATCCTGTGCTGTTTTTAAATGTGCTATATAAATAAATTTGACATTGACATTTACAAAAATGCATTTATTCTATATTACAAGTATTGTTTATTATGTTCCACCTTTGAACATAACTCGATCAGGTTTCATTTATTGAATGTTGTGGGCCGTAAAATATACAAATTTCAGTCATCTAGGTAGAAGTCAAAATAGTTTACTTAGTCCTCACCGGAAACTTATAAGCACCAAGTGGAGTCATCGTCAGCGGAGGTTGGATAACGTGGTGGTAAAGTCATGTGACTTTCAAAGAAGCAACAGGTTGTGGGTTTGAGTTATTGTCGCCAGTTAAGAGCAAAAGGTTAGTGAAATAAAAGTATAAAAAAAAAAACACACACATACACACACACACGAGAAATATTCACATATTCCAATTTCAATATTATTATTTCAATATTAAAACACTCCGTTTTGAGTTTTTCCTTGTATACTCTTTTAATGTTTTATCAAACTGTACTCACTAACAACCGCCACAAGTCAGTAAGTGTACTACAGTAGACCCCCGCGAAGTCGCGCTTCAGAGTTCTCGGCCTCAGTCGTTCGCGGATTTTTCCTTAGAACCTAACTAATAATTGTTAGCGGAAACCACAAATATCCTTTGCAATTTTTATGGCTTTTTTCGTGGCAGTACTGTATGTACTGTAGAGAGAACAGGAACCAACCGTAGAGGAAACTGCAGCTTGGGATGGTGAAAGTAGCCAATCGGAGAGCGCTATTCATTTCTCCTCGCTGCTGATTGGCTACTGCCCTGTGACACGTCTTCAGCTGAGTGTTCCTGTATTTTCCGTTTTGTTCTTCTTAAAGCCCCAAGATGGCGCCTACGAAACGCCCTGCACCTTCTAAGGCTTCTGGCAATGAAAACGCGCTTGCATGAATTGCAGTACATATAGGGTTAACATCGGTATTTTACATTCTAGCACTGCGGGAGGCATAGCAGTACAGTACTGGACAGTAGACGGGTTTACCTTTGCATTTTTTTTTTAGTTTGAAATGAAATTTAAGTGTTTTGGGGGCATATTTAGGGTTTATACTATAAAAATAGACATTTTTATACCGCATCCAAAATTTGCAGTTTTTCACAATTCGCAGGTGCTCTAGGAACGTATGTGGTATAGCGGGTCCGCGGCTTCCGAAAAAAGTCAGGTTTTTTTAAATCCGTATAGCCGTGTCGTTCTCCGTGGCGATTGCACAACCGCGGGGAGTTAATGGGGTGATTGGAGCGAGTCGCACCTGCACGTGAGGGTGCAGTCGTTCTTGTTTGCCTTATTGGCTTCCTGCGGTTTTTAATTAAGACGCTGTACCCATGGAGGCAGAGAGGTGTATATGTGTGTATATACACTCACCTAAAGGATTATTAGGACCACCGTACTAATACGGTGTTTGACCCCCTTTCGCCTTCAGAACTGCCTTAATTCTACGTGGCATTGATTCAACAAGGTGCTGAAACCATTCTTTAGAAATGTTGGCCCATATTGATAGGATAGCATCTTGCAGTTGATGGAGATTTGTGGGATGCACATCCAGGGCACGAAGCTCCCGTTCCACCACATCCCAAAGATGCTCTATTGGGTTGAGATCTGGTGACTGTGGGGGCCATTTTAGTACAGTGAACTCATTGTTATGTTCAAGAAACCAATTTGAAATGATTCGAGCTTTGTGACATGGTGCATTATCCTGCTGGAAGTAGCCATCAGAGGATGGGTACATGGTGGTCATGAAGGGATGGACATGGTCAGAAACAATGCTCAGGTAGCCCGTGGCATTTAAACGATGCCCAATTGGCACAAAGGGGCCTAAAGTGTGCCAAGAAAACATCCCCCACACCATTACACCACCACCACCAGCCTGCACAGTGGTAACAAGGCATGATGGATCCATGTTCTCATTCTGTTTATGCCAAATTCTGACTCTACCATTTGAATGTCTCAACAGAAATCGAGACTCGTCAGACCAGGCAACATTTTTCCAGTCTTCAACTGTCCAATTTTGGTGAGCTCGTGCAAATTGTAGCCTCTTTTTCCTATTTGTAGTGGAGATGAGTGGTACCCGTTGGGACTATTTAATAGATAGATAGATATGAAAGGCACTATATAACAGATAGATATGAAAGGCACTACATAATAGAGTGCGGTGGGCTGGCACCTGCCCGGGATTTGTTTCCTGCCTTGCACCCTGTGTTGGCTGGGATTGGCTCTAGCAGACCCCTTTGACCCTGTGTTAGGATATTGCCGGTTGGACAATGACTGACTGGCTATATAATAGATAGATAGATAGATAGATAGATATGAAAGGCACTATATAATAGACTTCGGTGGATTGGCACCTGCCCTGGATTTGTTCCCGGCTATCCCCCCCTTTGCTGGCTGGGATTGGCTCTAGCAGACCCTCGTGACCCTGTGTTAGGATATTGCAGTTTGGGGACTGACTGACTGACTGACTGACTGACTTCCTTTAACATTTATATGCACACATCTTCATACAAGATGAAGTTACTAGCGCCATCTATTGGTGAAATCTTGAACTATTCTTCATATGAAAATTTCATTTCTTAATTAACATGGATTAATTGATCAATTAGTGAAATTGATTATTGATTCATGCATTGTATTTGGAAGTGAGTAAGTGTGCAAAATTTCAAGTCATTTGGACAATAGGAAGTGGATTAAATATCGATTACAAGATTTGAAACCAGACAACAAACAGGCGAAGCTAATACAGTGGTGTGAAAAACTATTTGCCCCCTTCCTGATTTCTTATTCTTTTGCATGTTTGTCACACAAAATGTTTCTGATCATCAAACAAATTTAACCATTAGTCAAATATAACACAAGTAAACACAAAATGCAGTTTTTAAATGATGGTTTTTATTATTTAGGGAGAAAAAATCCAAACCTACATGGCCCTGTGTGAAAAAGTAATTGCCCCCTTGTTAAAAAATCACCTAACTGTGGTGTATCACACCTGAGTTCAATTTCCGTAGCCACCGCCAGGCCTAATTACTGCCACACCTGTTTCAATCAAGAAATCACTTAAATAGGAGCTGCCTGACACAGAGAAGTAGACCAAAAGCACCTCAAAAGCTAGACATCATGCCAAGATCCAAAGAAATTCAGGAACAAATGAGAACAGAAGTAATTGAGATCTATCAGTCTGGTAAAGGTTATAAAGCCATTTCTAAAGCTTTGGGACTCCAGCGAACCACAGTGAGAGCCATTATCCACAAATGGCAAAAACATGGAACAGTGGTGAACCTTCCCAGGAGTGGCTGGCCGACCAAAATTACCACAAGAGCACAGAGACGACTCATCCGAGAGGTCACAAAAGACCCCAGAACAACGTCTAAAGAACTGCAGGCCTCACTTGCCTCAATTAAGGTCAGTGTTCACGACTCCACCATAAGATAGAGACTGGGCAAAACGGCCTGCATGGCAGATTTCCAAGACAAAACCACTGTTAAGCAAAAGAACATTAGGGCTCGTCTCAATTTTGCTAAGAAATATCTCAATGATTGCCAAGACTTTTGGGAAAATACCTTGTGGACTGATGAGACAAAAGTTGAACTTTTTGAAGGCAAATGTCCCGTTACATCTGGCGTAAAAGGAACACAGCATTTCAGAAAAAGAACATCATACCAACAGTAAAATATGGTGGTGGTAGTGTGATGGTCTGGGGTTGTTTTGCTGCTTCAGGACCTGGAAGGCTTGCTGTGATAGATGGAACCATGAATTCTACTGTCTACCAAAAATCCTGAAGGAGAATGTCCGGCCATCTGTTCATCAACTCAAGCTGAAGCGATCTTGGGTGCTGCAACAGGACAATGACCCAAAACACACCAGCAAATCCACCTTTGAATGGCTGAAGAAAAACAAAATGAAGACTTTGGAGTGGCCTAGTCAAAGTCCTGACCTGAATCCAATTGAGATGCTATGGCATGACCTTAAAAAGGCGGTTCATGCTAGAAAACCCTCAAATAAAGCTGAATTACAACAATTCTGCAAAGATGAGTGGGCCAAAATTCCTCCAAAGCGCAGTAAAAGACTCATTGCAAGTTATTGCAAACGCTTGATTGCAGTTATTGCTGCTAAGGGTGGCCCAACCAGTTATTAGGTTCAGGGGGCAATTACTTTTTCACACAGGGCCATGTAGGTTTGGATTTTTTTTTCTCCCTAAATAATAAAAACCATCATTTAAAAACTGCATTTTGTGTTTACTTGTGTTATATTTGACTAATAGTTAAATGTGTTTGATGATCAGAAACAGTTTGTGTGACAAACATGCAAAAGAATAAGAAATCAGGAAGGGGGCAAATAGTTTTTCACACCACTGTATAAGTGTGGTAGAAATGGCCTCTTCCAGCAGCAGCCCAAGCTTCTCCTGGTTGCTCTCCCAGGCCTGACCATGCTTAGCTTCAGGTGGATGACCTCTTTTGAAGTGCAGGTGGTATGGCAAACCACGAAACCGACAGTTCGATCCAAACTTCTAAATCACGGTGTGCCACTCAGCAAACCACTTAGCCTTTTCTTCTCCCAGATGCAAAAGGTCAATGCGAACAACCGCAACATATCCTGATCTTTCAAGTCTCTTTGTATAAACGTATCTGCTAAATACAGTACTAAAGAAGACACGGTACAGCATTTTCTAAAAAAGAAAATGTAATTAGAATCCAGTAGAGTTTGGATTCCAGACCATAGCAGGATGTTAAAAAGGACACCTCAGAGAGAGTGCAAGAGCTTCAAGGATTTCAAAGTCGTAGGCCTAGCGAAGCTTTCTGGAGCCGCCATTCAAGAGAGCGAGCAAAGGTTCAGCCAAGAGGTGGGGCAGCTGTGAAACCCACGATTACTCATTTAGTCCCCAGCTCATTCCTTTTCCAAACATCAGTTCAACAGTACCATTACAGTTCAGTGTGCAAAAACATTTGGGAATGCGTGTGTGTGTGTGTGTGTGTGGCTGATTGGATGAGACATCAAAGCCGGGGAGGTTGCATGTGTAGCAATTACGCTAACAGAAGGCCCATTCATGCTGCCATGAGATGGAATGTGCACTATCATGTGCACCCTCGGCGACTTCAGTGCGCTCCTGAAGTGCTTCAACCAGGACAAAGTAAACAGAGAAGAAAGCACCGGCTGACCAGAAAACACCTTGTAGAAAACTTGGGACAAGCCAGCATTTGTGAGGCTGCTAGGCCACCCGACTTATTTGTAGTGTGTACCGTATGCTCGGCCTCTGTGGTTTTCAGAAAGGCAGAACTAGCTAGATAGACCGGCCACTGCTTTAAATACATATTGCTGATCATATCTGGAATTCGGTGTCCTTTCCTTGACATGTTGTACGTGAACGTCCCAGCTTACTCACTGTCACCGTATCCACGTCCAAATGTGAATGTGATATTTTTTTTTTATCTATATAAAATCCACCTTAATTAAAGGGTAAAGGTGTAATGGACTGGGGGTCCCAAAGCACTTTGTCCCAAACACTTCCAATAATGGCCACTAGAGGGGGATATGCCATCAAACACTGGTGAACAATAAGGGCAAGCCACGGCTTATTTCACATACCTAAAGAACAATAGAGCATAAAAAGCAAAATGAAGTTGCCTAAGACAATAAGGCAAATAAAGACCCAAAACAAGAATGCAAAGAGTAGTCAAAAGAGACAGCAAACGGCTTGAAAATCCAGAAATACACAGTAAGCAGAGTAGAAACCCAAAATGAACCACCAGGAACTATGAGAGACCCTCTGGATTTATGGGGTGGAGAACAGTTCCTGGTAGGTTGGCCCGGCCTCTTGGGGGACCATGCATAAAACACATAGAAAATAACAAAAGCAGCTTATATACACAGACAAAGGCAAAACTAAAGAATGATGCACATTGACAGCATAAATCAAGGAATCAAAAATGAACAAAAGAGATGTAAAACATGATTTTGAACCCCAGCCAGGGGAAGAACAAAGTGTCTGTGTGTCTGTCTGGTTTCTTGTCTCTCTGTCATTTTAACAGATGGCACTTCATGAACATTTGTGGTAATAAAATGCATTGCATTTGTCATTCCAACAGACGACGCTTCACAAACGTTAACACTGCTTATATGAATCCCATACCAAAGGGAATATAACAGACATATATGCATTGAATTTTTTATTCCAACAGATGGCACATCATAAACATTAATGTTGCTTGTACGAATTCCATACCAAATCATATAACAGAGACGGATGCATTGCATTTGTCATTCCAACAGATGTTGCTTCATAAATATTAACACTGCTTGCATGAATCCCATACCAAATGGTATATGACAGACATATATGTATTGAACTCTTTATTCCTACAGACAGCGCATCACAAACATTAACACTGCTTGTACGGTGAATCCCATGCCAAATGACATATAACAGAGACATATGCATTGAATTTGTTATTCCAACAGATGATGCATTATAACATTGCTTGTACAAATCCCATACCAAATCATATAACCGAGACAGATGCACTACACTTTTCACTCCAACAGATGGTGCTTCACAAACATTAACAATGCTTGTATGAATACCATAACAAATGGTTGATAACAAAGATATATTCATTCAACTGTTTATTCCTACAGACAACACATCACAAACATTAATACTGCTTGTACGGTGAATCCCATGCCAAACGGCATACAACAGAGACATATGCATTGAATTTGTTATTCCAACAGATGACGCACTATAACATTGCTTATACGAATCCCATACCAAATCATATAACAGAGACAGATGCACTGCACTTTTCATTCCAACAGATGGTGCTTCACAAACATTAACAATGCTTGTATGAATACCGTAACAAATGGTTTTTAACAAAGATATATTCATTCAACTGTTTGTTCCTACAGACAGTGCATCACAAACATTAACACTGCTTGTATGGTGAATCCCATACCAAACGGCATACAACAGAGACATATGCATTGAATTTGTTATTCCAACAGATGATGCATTATAACATTGCTTGTACAAATCCCATACCAAATCATATAACCAAGACAGATGCACTACACTTTTCACTCCAACAGATGGTGCTTCACAAACATTAACAATGCTTGTATGAATACCGTAACAAATGGTTTATAACAAAGATATATTCATTCAACTGTTTATTCCTACAGACAACACATCACAAACATTACTACTGCTTGTATGGTGAATCCCATACCAAACGGCATACAACAGAGACATATGCATTGAATTTGTTATTCCAACAGATGACGCATTATAACGTTGCTTGTACAAATCCCATACCAAATCATATAACAGAGACAGATGCATTGCACTTTTCATTTCAACAGATGGTGCTTCACAAACATTAACACTGCTTGTATGAATCCCATATAAAACAGGATATAACAGAGACAGATGCTCTGCAGTCTTTGACACGTCTACATCAGCCCCCTGAAGACTGTTTCTGATCTATCAGACAGGCGTTTGGGGGCTTTTTCTTGACCATAGTGAGGATTCTTCTCTCATCAGTAGTCGAGGTCTTCCTTGGCCTACCAGTCCCTTTGTGATTACTGAGCCCACCAGTGATTTCTTACTTCTTCATGTAGAGAAAAGCTAAGCAAAATGACACCTGTTAATGGCTAACTAAAAAGATTACAATATGCAAGTGTGGTGTTACGGGTCTACAGCTCGCTTAGCAAAGGCCATTTAAATAAATGATCACCGTGCTCGCGGTTTTGTGAGGGGGCGTAGTGGTTGTAGCAAGCCGCGGGGCGATCTGCGGTGTGGGCGTTTCTCACCGAGTGCACAGGTGAGGAACTGCCCACATCCGTGATTGTTCCCATGGCTAATGTGCTACAGCTGCTATGGCCCCTTGCTGTATAAAAGGAGCGCGAGTCGGTTGGAGAGGGGAAGAAAAAGACGAAAAAAAGAACAAAACGGAAGGAGTGAGAGAAAGAGACGGAGGTTGCTAAAGAAAGCAGGAAGTAAAAGAGAGAGCGCCGGTACGGAAGAGCGAGCGAGGGAGAAAGCAGGCAGCTGGGAGGCGAGCCCACGAAGGGAGTGTTTGGCCGACACTCAGTGGGGCTGAGAAAGCGGTCACTCCTGCTGAGCGACTAAGTAGCTGGAGTGACCAGTGGAGGAATCGACTTGACCGTAGAAGTAGCGGGAGTCGAGAAGCCTTTGGGCTGGTGTAGTCTCAGTGTGAGTGCCTTGGCCGCTGGGAAATAACCGAGCCTGACGAAGCCAAGGGTCGAAGGGCTACCGGACCTGATTGAAGGTCAGCTGATCCTGCAGGTTGGCGACTCTCCTGTAGAGCAGACCAGATGGGCGTAGCAGGGGAGCCGCCATTGAAGCAGAAGACACCGGGCTTTTGGTTTTAACATATTACTTCCTGTACTATTTTACCTCGTTGTTTTTAGAGGATTTTTCTATTTATTGGTTTTAACCTCCACGATTTCTTTTAAGGATTATTTATTTCATGACGATTTTGGGACTCACTGCACTATTTATTGAACACCGTTTTTGTTTTGATATTTTTAATAAAAGCACTATGCACTTTTTTTTGAACCATCCCCTTGCTCAAATGTTGTCTCACTGTTTAGCTGTTTAGCTAGTGTTGGGTTCAAGGGCTTCCAAATATCAGATGGGAGCGTGGAGCCAGAACCCGCATCATCACAGCAAGCTTTCGAGGCAACTCAGGCCCCTTCTTGATTACATCTTGCCTGAGTTGCCTTGCAAGCGTGCATATTGCAATCTTTTTAGTTAGCCATTAAAAGGTGTCATTTTGCTTGGCTTTTTTCTACACTCATAATGGCTAACACGGTACAACACCCTATTTACTTCTCCATGATATTCCAGACAGTTAATTTTGGTCATTCTAAAGTGTTACTGATGTCTCTAATGGTTTTATTCTTGTTTTTCAGACTCATAATGGCTTCTGTGACTTCCATCGGCACAGTCCTCATGTTGAACAACAGGCAGCGACAGACTCCAAAGGGCAGGTAACCCACCTGAGGAATCACAAACACCTGTGATGCCAATTGCCCCAACCATTATGGTGCCCTGAAATGGGTGAACCGTGAAGAAAAAGTCAAAAAGGCAAATCTCCTTAAATTAAAGTCTGCACTGCGCACTTTAACCACAAGTCTAAATTGTTTGATTTGTCATTTTAAACCGTGGAGTGGAGGGGGAAATCGAGGAAAAATGGGCCTTTGTCTCAGACATTATGGAGGACACTGTATAGGTCAAGGATGGCGCAGACTCGTCAGAATTTACAAGAGGATTAAGATGTGTTATTTTACTAAAACACAGCAAACACTGCTGGCATGGAGGTGAATGGCTGTAACGGTCAGGACTGCGGTATCTCCTGGCGTTAGTAGATTTTTACATTTTTTCTTTTGGTCTCCGGGCAGCCAATTCATTCTTTCACGTAGCTGTGGATGGCAGCCTCAGAACACAAAGTGAGAAGCCACGTCATTAATGTCTGATCGCAGAGTTTGCTTGGCTCCAAAACCTCTCGTGTTACCACAACACAACTGGACAACTGCCTAGATAATCTTTTTTTTTTTTGTATTCCGTCTTTCTGCCCAGGAATGGCCGAGAAGCGAGATGTATTATCTCTGTTGGATTTTCTTTTGAAGTAAATAACTGCACCCAAAGGGGTTCGTTTTTCTACAGGATTACCGCAAAGATCTGATTTCTGTTGTCTATGGCCTTCAAGTATTGGAAGCCTTTGATTCCATTTTGCCAGTGTCGTACTGAATTGTTCAGTTGTTGGGAGAGGAAAAACATCTGCCTAGTTTGGGGCTCAAAAATGAATTAACTTTACAGAGCGTGTGGTGGGAATTCCTCAACCAACTTCACACTGGCCATGAAGTTCACCTGTCATCTTCTTGCTCACTCGCTCGCTCTTCTCAATAATTAGCCCCTCAACTTAAGAGTTATGAGACCCATCACTTGATGACCGGAAAGTTCATATCCACATTTCAACCATCTGTGTTCTACAGTTTAGGTGGACCATCCTCTGAAGGACACGACAGGAACAAAGCGTTCCTCTCCCTCTAATTTACCTCTTAAAAGTTATAAAAGTCAGCCGATAATGTCTGAATAAGAAAATGGACTTCACACTTTGGGCAGCATGGTGGTGCAGTGGGTAGCGCTGTTGCCTCGCAGTTAGTAGACCCGGGTTCGCTTCCCAGGTCCTCCCTGTGTGGAGTTTGCATGTTCTCCCCGTGTCTGCTTGGGTTTCCTCCCACAGTCCAAAGACATGCAGGTTAGGTGGATTGGTAATTCTAAATTGTCCCATGTGTGTGCCCTATGGTGAGTTGGCACCCTGCCCGGGGTTTGTTTCCTGCTTTGCGCCCTGTGTTGGCTGGGATTGGCTCCAGCAGACCCCCGTGACCCTGTAGTTAGGATATAGTGGGTTGAATAATGGATAGATGGAAATATCACATAGCACGGAAAGAGATCCAATTAAGCCCTGCATGGATGGCTATGCCAGGAATGGTAGGACTCAAACATTCTAAAATATGTAATCTGAAAACACAGTCCTTTTTAATCTAAATATTCAGAATGTATTGTACAACTGCAGCACTTTGTTTGGATGTTCTCTCCGTGTCTGCGTGGGTTTCCTCCAGGCGCTCCGGTTTCCTTCCACAGTCCAAAGACATGCAGGTTAGGTGGATTGGCAATTTTAAATTGTCCCGTGTGTGTGCTTGGTGTGTGGGTGTGCCCTGTGGTGGGCTGGCGCCCTGCCCGAGGTTTGTTTCCTGCCTTGCGCCCTGTGTTGGCTGGGACTGGCTCCAGCAGACCCCCGTGAACCTGTAGTTAGGATATAGTGGGTTGGACAATGACTGACTTCACACTTCCAACAGTCTGCTGCATACATCTGCTGGATTCGCTGTGATGTTGGTTTTTACAGCACTGCGTAGTTGGTGATTTTCCATTAGGCTCTACCAAAGGCCCAGCTAATAAGGACACCTGAGTCTAGTGTGCAGCGTTTGCCACACGTGGCTCAATGGCCCTGCTGACCACTCTCTCCCAGGATATTAAAACCTCTTCTTCTGGTCATTGCTGCAAAAGACGCTGGTCAGGTTACTCAAAAATGCTGCAGGCCCGTACCTTATCTCCCCTTCCACACTCAGGTAACTGCGCAGACCCGTCTTCTACAGTCATGGCCAACAGTTCTCAGAATGACACAAATATGAATTTTCACCAAGTTTGCTGCCTCGGTGTTTATGACGGCCATTGGTGTCTCCTCCAGAATGTTCTGAAGAGTGAGCAGATGAAATGCAATTAATTACACAGTCCATCATTGCCATGAAAATGAACGCCACCAAAGGACCTGCTGATGTCACTTCAGTGATCCTCTCGTTCACACGGGTGAGAGTGTGTGACGAGGACAAGGCTGGAGGTCACTCTGTCGTGCTGACTGAGTTAAAATACTGTATAGAGGTGACGAAGACTTCAGGGTACCCAAGAAAGTCCAGCAAGTGCCAGGACCGTCTCCTAAAGGTGATTCAGCACCGCCCGGGCAGAGCTTGCTCAGAAATGGCAGCAGCAGGCAGGTGGGAGGGAGAAGACCACCTTTGGAGGATGGCCTGGTGGGTGTCAAGAAGGGCAGCAAAGAAGCCAAGAAAAACATCAGGGACAGACTGATATGCTGGGATTGGACTGCTGAGGACTGGTGGGGGAAAGTCATTGTCTCTGATGAATCCCCTTTATGATTGTTTGGGGCATCCGGAAAAAAGAAAAGGTGAGCGGCGCTACCATCAGCCCTGTGTCACTCCAACAGTAAAGCATCCTGAGACCATTCATGTCAGCCAAGGCAGTGGGCTCACTCACAATTCTGCCTAAGACAACAGCCATGAATAAAGAATGGCACCAAAACAACCTGCGAGAGCAACTTCTGCCAACCATCCAAGAACAGTCTGGTGACACACAATGCCTTTGCCAGCATGACGGAGCACCGGGCCATAAGGCAACAGTGAGAACTAAGTGGCTTGGGGAACAAAACATCAAAATTTGGGCCAGGAAACTCCTCAGACCTTCATAATCCCATTGAGAACTTGTGGTCAACCCTCAAACACAAACCCACCAATTCTGACAAACTCCAAGCATTGATGATACAAGAATGGGCTGCCATCAGTCAGGATTGGGCCCAGAAGTTGATTGCCAGCCTGCCAGGGTGAACTATAGAGGTCTTGAAAAAGAAAGAAGGGCCAACACTGCAAATATGGACTTCACATCATTGTCAATAAAAGCCTTTAAAACTTCTGAACTGCTTGTAATTCTACTTCAGTAAACCAGAGAAACATCTGACAGAAAGATCTGAAGCAGCAAACTTTGTGAAAACCAACACTTGGGTCATTCTCAAAACCTTTGGCCATGACTGTAGAGTATTGGCAGACATCTTCAACCAAACTTTGGACCTGTGTACTGTCCCTGCCTGCTTCAAGACCTCCACCATCATTCCAGAGGCCAACAAAATCAAAGGTCACAGGCCTGAATGACTACAGACCAGTAACTCTAACCTCTCTGGTAAGGAAGACCTCTGAATGATCTCAAGACTGCTACAGGCACCATTCTGGGCCCATGTCAGTTTGCACACACAGCCAACTGATCTGTGAATGGTGACGCAGTGAATTCAGGTCTGAGCTTTATTTACCAACACCTTGATAAGCCAGCGTCACATGTGAGGGTCTCATTTATGGACTTTATAGATCTGCTTTTAATACAATCATCCAAGAGATCCTAGATAAGAACCTCGCCCAGTTCAACCTGCCATTGGATTACAGACTTCCTTGTAGACTGGAAACAGAAGGTGAGGATGGAGCACACATACAGTATGTCTGACCCATTAATGCTTAGTACTGGTCCGCCGCAGGGATGAGTCCTTTTTTCATTACTCTCCTCATTATATACAAATGACTGGGCCTCTGGTGGTCCATATATCATACTTCTTAAATATGCAGATGACATCACAAATATAAGCCTCATTTTAAACAATGATAAGCCCATATGTAGTCACAAGGTGGACAATCTAACATTGTGGTGCAGCCATAATACAGGGCATCATGGCAATGCCTAGGTCTCTGTTATATATAATGTTTGGTAGGGGATTCGTAAAAGCAGTGTTAATGGTTGTGATGTGCCATTAGCTGGAACGACAAATTCACTGTGTATGCCTCTGTTATATGCCATTTGGAATAGGATTTGTACAAGCAGTGTGAATATTTCCAAAGTACCATCTGTTGGAATGACAAATGCAAGGCATACAGTATGTCTCTTATTATATGCTGTTTGATTCAGGATTTGTACAAGCAGTGTTACAGTTTGGGAAGCGCCGTCAGTTGTAGTGACAAATTCAATGCATTTTATTACAACAAATGTTTGCATTGTGCCATCTGTTGAAGAGACTGCAGACACAACAACCAGACAGACACAAAGAAACTTTGTCATATCTCAGCTAGGGTTGCTCATCTGGCTGGGTTTCAAATTCATGTTTTACATTTCTTTTGTTCATTTTTCATTCCCCTGATTTATTTTGTTTACGTGCATCATTTGTTAGTTTATCAATCTGTTGGAATGATAAATGCAATGCACAAGTTTATTTTATATACTGCTTGGCAAGGGATTCGTAATTCCTCTGTTCAACGCCTCTTAGTATGAGATTCGTAAAAGCAGTGTTAATATTTGCAAAGCACCATCTGTTGGAATGACAAATGCAATGTGTATGACTCTGTTATATGCCATTTGGTATGGGATTTGTACAAGCAGTGTTAAAATTTGTGGAGCACCATCTGTTGGAATGACAAATGCAATGCATATGTCTCTTATTATATGCTGATTGATTTGGTATTTGTACAAGCAGTGCCGTCAGTTGTAGTGACAAATTCAATGCATTTTATTACAACAAATGTTTGCATTGTGCCATCTGTTAAAGAGACCGAGACACAGCAACCAGACAGTCATATCTCAGCTAGGGTTGCTCATCTGACTGGGTTTCAAATTCATGTTTTACATTTCTTTTGTTCATTTTTCATTCCCCTGATTTATGTTGTTTACGTGCATCATTCGTTAGTTTATCAATCTGTTGGAATGATAAATGCAATGCATAAGTTTATTTTATATACTGCTTGGTAAGGGATTCGTAATTCCTCTGTTCAAGGCCTCTTAGTATGAGATTCGTAAAAGCAGTGTTAATATTTGCAAAGCACCATCTGTTGGAATGACAAATGCAATGCGTATGCCTCTGTTATATGCCATTTGGTATGGGATTTGTACAAGTAGTGTTAAAATTTGTGGAGCACCATCTGTTGGAATGACAAATGCAATGCATATGTCTCTAATTATATGTGGTTTGATTTGGGGTTTGTACAAGCAGTGTTACAGTTTGTGAAGCGTCGTCAGTTGTAGTGACAAATTCAATGCATTTTATTACAACAAATGTTTGCATTATGCCATCTGTTAAAGTGACAGAGACACAACAGCCAGACAGACACTTTGTCATATCTCACCTAGGGTTGCTCCTCTGGCTGGGATTCAAATTCATGTTTTAAGTTTCTTTTGTTCATTTTTCGATTCCCTGATTTATGTTGTTTATGTGCATTATTCGTTAGTTTAACAGTCTGTTGGAATGATAAATGCAATGCATATCTGCTTGGTAAGGAATTCGTAATGCCTCTGAGTATGAGATTCATAAATGCAGTGTTAATGATTGTGATGTACCATTAGTTGGAATTACAAACGCAATGTGTATGCCTGTGTTTAATGCCATTTGGTACGGGATTTGTACAAGCTTTGTTAATATTTGTAAAGCACCATCTGTTGGAATGACAAATGCAAGGCATATATGTCTTTACTAGGTGCCACTTGTAAAAGTGGAGTGAATGCTTTGCGATGCGCCTTCTGCTGGAATGACACAGGCACAGCAAGAGAATGGACACCCAGATACACAGACACTTATTCTTTGATCAAAGCGGATTTTGTCAGAAATATTTCTCCACAGTTGTACAGAATCATCATCCTTAATTTTCTCTGTATTTCACTTTGAAGTAAATGATTGTGTCTGTTATGTGATTACTATCAGTCTGGATGAGATGCAGGCCTAAGTAATGTTCAGGATTTTTGAAAATGAAGTTAATGATTTAATTATTGAATTATTTCATGTGTGAGTTGAAGTATTTTGGTTGATCTTTTCAGACGACTACTGTCTGATCTATCCTGTCACCAAGACCCTAGTTATGCGCTCTTACTCTCAGGCTACACATGAGTTTTGTATTTTGGGAGGGCATCATGGCTCATAGTAGACAATACAGTAAATACATTTATGAGGGTTTGTGTAGGGTCTCAGTTGAATTACAAAAATAATCACACATTTACATAGATTGTTCTAAAAAAGTACACCTTAAAATCTAAAAATTCTGTAAGACATATGAAAGGATTTCTAATAATAAAAATCATGACAGGAACTTTTAAGGGGAAAAAAGCAGTCTGACAGCAGCTGATATTTATCTATAGTCACTCGTCATGACCTCTTTTTCTTTAATTTTCTTTCTTCTGAAGCCAATATTTTATACTTTATACCTCATTCATGAGAGAGAATCGGTGAGCACACCCACCTGCTGAAAGATGGAGCGCCGTAGGCTTAGAAAGAGGGCTCTTTTTTTTCTTTTTAATCAAGCAGTCCCCGATGAAGACCACCTGCTGTGAACCGTTTTTTACATTTTTTTTTTTGTATTTCTTGTAGATGCTGAATTGTCGGCCACTTCACCTCTGTGTGTCTATTCCTCAGCCAACTGGGCAACCGGCTTACGTGTAATAATGGAAGAAAGGGACAACATGACTTTATACTCACCGCCGATCATTTCGCTTTCTTCTGAAGAGCTTTTTGGTGTGGCTGATTTCAGCATCGTTCTGAAAAGGCTGATAGACCTGAAAGAGCAAATTGAGAAATGGGGGGGGAATGAAAAGCTGCCAGACTTATTAGTCCTGAAAAAGAACTTCAAAAATAAGACCTAAAGCAGGAGAGGCTTCTCTCATTGCCGTGTTATGCTTCTGAAAGCTCACATTGACTGCTGGTCCACTACATGTGCCATGAGAAGGCAGCGGGTAGTGAGCACGGCGGAGGGAGGCAGGCAGGCAGGCAGGCGGGCGGGCGGGCGGTTAGTGCAGTCCAGCAGCAATGGCACTCGATAGAAACTGAGGATCACTTAAGGCGATAAACCCACCAATGTGCACATTTCATAAATATGGAATGACTTCACCAGCCCTGTCAATGGCCAGCATTCACTGGAAAAAGCTACAATGCACAGTTACCATCCATGACGTTTGGGATTTTTCCCTGATTTCCCCTTCTGCACAACAGTTTAAAATTACAAATCAAACAAATCAGACATTGCCATTAAAGTGCCCATTGCAGACTTCCATTAAAGGGGATTTGCAGACATTTTGATCACATCATGCAGAAATGATATTTTTTTTTCCATTCAGTCCATCCAACATAGCACTCATGATGAAGCTTATATATACATTGTCAAAGACGGCTGGGGCGGCGCAGCCGGGACGCCCAGAAGGACCGGAGGAGGGCTTGCGTCTTCCCCAGACCATGTGTGGGCGACTGCCCTGGTTGCTTTAGGGACCACGGGTAGGGAGCTTGGAAGCTCAAGCCTGTAGGGGCCCGAGGTTACCGCCAGGGGGCGCCCCAATGCCTTGGAGACCCTGGACCTCAGCACTTCCGCCACACCTGGAAGTGCTGGGGGGAAGAAGACTGGGGACACCCGGAGTGCTTCCTGAGATACTGCTGGCACTTCTGCCACACGGGGGCGTGTTTGTGGGAGTTGGCCGGGAAGCACCTGGAGCACATCCGGGTGTGTATAAAAGGGGCCGCCTCCCTTCATTCAAGGCTGGAGTCGGGTGACGAGAGGACGAAGCAGGAGAACAGAGAGTGGAGGCGGCCTGAAGAGTAAACATGTCTGCCTGTCTGTGTCCGGGGCTTAGTCCACTATATATATATATATACACACACACACACACACACACACATATATATATATATATACATACATACATACATACATACATACATACACACACACACACACACACACACACACATACATATATATATATGTATATACACATGTATATAGTCATACACGTGCGAGTAGGAGGCAGCTGAAGAGTTTTGAGAATGGTACTGACTCACCCAACCAGGGGGTGGCAGGGTGCACTTTCTTTCTAAGTTCCCTGCAGACCTTTCCCGGGAAATCCCTCGACTCTGAACACGTCACTTCCTGTCCCGGCCCCCGAGGACGCCGTCACTTCCTGTACCGGCCCCCGAGGACGCCGTCACTTCCTGTCCCGGCTCCAAGGACGACGTCACTTACTGTCTCGGCCCAGAGAATGACATCACTTCCTGTCCCAGGCCAGACGTGACTTCCTCAAGACTCCCTATAAAACCTCACTCTCCTCATTAGGATTTCACTTCTGTTTTGGACTAAGTCTTGTAAACTGCTATTGTCTACAATTCTTTAATTTTGCCGCCAGGAACATATTATATGGGTGGCTGCCCCAAACCTTTACCATGTCTGGCATCTCAATGTGTCACAATTAATATATATATATATTGTCACACACGAGCACATGGGAGGCAGCTAAAGGACTTGAGTGAGGGCAATTTCCGAATCTGGATGTGGCGCAGTGCACCGACTCTTTTACTCCATTTTCTGCAGACCATTCATGGGAGATTCCACTTGGCAATCTTGATGTCACTTCCGGGTCCAAGCCTATGGAAGAAGACCCCTATGAGCTCAACCCCTTTGATCTCACTTCCTGTCTTCCCCTTTAAAAGCCTCCACCTTTCCCTTATTCCCTCAGTTCTGTTTTGAACTCCTATTTGTGCATATCAGTGCTGTTATACATTTTGCCACTTTGCAGCCAGGATACCAACATATGGGTGGTTATATATATATATATATATATATATATATATATATATATATATATATATACACATACATACATATACACAGGGTGGCCCATATTCATGCATATGACGTTGTAGCATTTAAACTACCGCACAAAAAGTATCGAAAATGGCATCACTGCATAGTCTGAGAATGAGAGTAACGATGTGATGGACCGGGCAACCCTTGCTGTGTTTGAATACAGAATACTTGATAATAACATTGCTATTTTACAGACAATAATGCCTTTTCAATCATATACATATAATATATAACATATATATACACATATAACACACACACACACATACATATACATATATATATATATATAAATAAATGATTTAATCCATGTCTATGTATATGTAATACATATTTATGCATCTTGTTCCATGCACTGTGAGGTGAAGGTATCTGAACATACTCGTACAAATACAATTGTTTAGCTTCTACTGAAGTTTGCTCAAGAAAAATTCTTAATACTTATTTTTTATCATATAGACCAGGAGAGCAAGGTGGCAGAGTGCATGACTGCTGCCTTAAGGTGTGTGCAGAGCTCTGCTTGTCCTACGACTTGCACTTATTTGAGTGCGGATGTGTGAGAGTCTGACATGGAGGCTGCCCTGAGATGACTTGGCTCCCTGGTCAAGGTGAGTGCTGCTGGGTGTTGATGGGTTCGGTTTGATGTACAGATGAGTTTGTATGCTTTGATACTTACTGTGGTACACTTCATAAATAATGTTTGGTTTAACTATTGATTGATTCTTACAAATAAACCAATGAAACATAATTATTTATGGTCGCAGGAGTCATATGTAAGGTGACAAATAAAATAAGATGAATGAAGTAAGAAATGTCCACATCAAGAACTAATACTGTAAGAACGATGATAATCACAATGCTGGAAAAGGTGAACCATTCACTAGCTGCTACAGACAGAAAAGACGATTTATTCTGCCAGTATTTCTACGACCTTCTGAGCTTCTGCCTTTTTGCTGAACCCATTGTTCTGATGCACGCTCAGCAATAAACACATGAAATAGTAAATCAATTCATTTCGTTGGAGCATAACAGCCAAACATTTCTTAATGAGAGGAAGCACAAACTATTTAGTCTACAAGAATTCTTCTTTCTTTAGGGAGGACACTGACTCATCCCAGCAAGATGGAGGTTCAGATTTCATTTGCCAAACTAAATGAAGGTAAAATAAAAGTTTTGCAGAAGGGTACAAATTTTTAAAGTTCACCCAACCTCTATTAAACTATAAATACAAACATTTTTTAGCGTTATGATTAGAGCACAAGGCTTCCAACATGTTAAACATATTTATCTAAATTTTTCAGGTTAGGCCGATAACT
The DNA here is from genome assembly GCF_016835505.1 of Polypterus senegalus. Lineage (NCBI taxonomy): Eukaryota > Metazoa > Chordata > Cladistia > Polypteriformes > Polypteridae > Polypterus > Polypterus senegalus. The sequence goes on along the minus strand of NC_053160.1, from coordinate 180,798,741 downwards.
CTTAATCAGAGGTAACACAGTCCAGAGGGTCAGTAAAGCCGTAGTATCCAGGATTTGAACTTTTAACAATGAAAGTTCATAACGTTGTCCGTCAGACTGACAGTGCACTATAAAGATGTCTTTGAAACATAAACTTACTGTTCCTTATGTAGTATCATTATTTAATTGCAGTTGGTTTAGAATAATTCCGATTGTTTTATTAATTTATTATTCACCTTTTGAGATCAATATAGTGGGATCATATACATACAGCTCCCTGGTTGACGATGGTCCCTCAGTTTCCCACAGGGTTCCATGGGAGATGGAGTTCTCCACAACCCTGAGGGGATCTGGGGTGGACGCCAGGGGCTGCTGCATGGATCCCGGAGCCAACCTGGACACCTCTACAGCCTCACCCAGAAGTGCAATCAGAAGCAGGTGGTCAAGCACCTGGAGCACTTCTGGGTGGGCTATAAAAAGGGCCGGCAACCACCACTCAGGGCCAGAATCGGGAGGAAGAGGACGAGGTTGCCTGGGAGGAGTGGTGGTGCCAGAAGAAGGGTTGCTTGTTTGGATTAAGTGCTTGGGACTGTGTATTGCCTGTGGGGTTCACGGGGAAGACGTTCCTCATAGGTGAAGAAAAATAAAAGTCTTGTGTGTTTGACACGTGCCTCAGTGTGAATCTGTGCCGGGCCGGGCGCCTATATACCACCTTAATTTACACAGGACCTTACGGTCAGAGACCAAACCAGAAAGTGATGCAGCTGGACATAAGCACTTTGAGCTACTGTTTGTATGAAAATGTGCTATATAAATAAATGTTGTTGTTGTTGGACAAGACCCTCTTCACCGGGCAAGAGCGGTGTTTGGGGGGTGGCAAATAGGGTGACAAGAAAGAGGCACTGCTAATTTCCGCATGACACCGCATTGCATTTCGCACTGTCGTGGTATTGTCATGAATTATGAATTGCACTTTTTTAATAGATTATCTACTCTCTATATATAAAATCCTAAGCCTAAAATTACAACGATTTTGTGTGATGTTTTTATGTCACACTCTAAAAATCGGCTTATTTTAAAACCTACATACTGTATATATGTTTGGTATCATTCTTTTCAGAATTTATTGAACTTTAATGTGATGTTGTTAGATTTTCAGTTTTAATTCCGTTTTTAAATTATTAACTGAAATATCAAGAACTCACATCCCGCAAGATGAGACTTTGTGCCAAGAGAATTAACCACCGGAAATAAAAGACAAAGAGTAGGACAGCTGCTGTACCGGCTTTAAAATATTCGAAGTGCGGTATGAGATGCTGATCACGTGGCAAGACAGCAGCTGATCAAGCAAAGAGGAGGTAAAAAGAAAAAACTATTTTTTCCCATTGGAGGGGGTTTTGGAGGAGCGACCGCATCTACTTGGGGTGGGTTCAGCCCCCCTCTTCGCAACGTGAGCGGCAGAGACACAAAGTGACTGGCGCATAGTGCAGGCCATGGGGGTTGGCGAGCGAAGCGAGCAGGTGGCGAACCCCCTAGTACTGTTATATTTTGATAAAGTTTGCGTGTTATCCTGCAAAAATGTAGCTGAATATTGTAATGAGAAAATCCGGTGTATGTTAACATTATCTCTTATATATATATTTCTCTTCTGGTTCGTCCTGCTTCCACTGCAAAACTGGTCCCGCCCCCATGCAGCCGACATGACATTTCTCAATTCCTATTCGTCCACTTCCAAACCCTTCCCCAAGCTGCCAACGGCTCCTCTTCAAAATCAGTCCCGCCCCCATGCAGCCGACACGGCATTTCTCGATTCCTATTCGTCCACTTCCAAACCCTTCCCCAAGCTGCCAACGGCTCCTCTTTAAAACCGGTCCCGCCCCCAAGCAGCCGACACGCCATTTCTCAACAAGCTACTGAAGTACGCTTACAAAATAAAGCAAACTCTGCATTAGGTGAAAATTTACTTCTACAGCTAGATTCCATGCTCAGAACCATCAACCCCTTTCCTAAATCATACAAACAAATGCATGAAATCGCTCAGCCCAATCCAACAGCATCTGCATGAATGCTTTTCGAGGAAAACCCAATGCCCCGATGTGTCACAGCAATGTTGTAGCGATTTTCGTTGGAGAAGATGGCGAACCGCCTGCCGAAAGGGACATTTCCGTCTGTCCCATAGGCAACTGCTGTAAACAGATTTCCACACTCAATATGATTTCCGATCCTATGGTTTATCCACTTTTATTCCCTAACGGAGACATTGGCTGGAGCAAAAGATTTACAACATGTTCCCGATAAAAGCACTGCCAAACGAATAAGGCTTACTCAATGCCGATTTTACGCGTACAGATTAGCAATGAGGAATACATTTAGTATTTTGCACTTCAGCGGCAAACTATTCCAACAGTACGTCGTAGATGTGTATCTTAAAACAGAAGGCGCGCGTCTCAACTACCTCAGATTACATCAACAAGATCTGCTCGTGGAACAATACAAATGACTATCAGACGTGCTGCAAGAAAACGCTGAAAATAACAATGTAAGTGTAGGCAAAATGATCATATGATCAATGATCACATTTCCAGGAAGTCCAAGATACATGCAACAAAACTATCAGGATGCCATGGCCATAGTACATACATTCGGAAAGCCTCATTTATTTAGCACTTTCACATTGTCAGGGATGCCAGGGGCAACGACCCGGCCGGGACGCCGTGAGGGACCAGAAGAGGGTCAGAGCCCACCCTGGATCACGTGGGGGCCGCCTTCCTGGTTGCTCTGGGGGCCTCGGGTACAGGGCATGGAAGCTCCACCCTGTAGGGGCCCGTGGTCACCGCCAGGAGGCGCCCCAATGCCTTGGTGACCTGTTACCCCAGCACTTCCGCCACACCAGGAAGTGCTGGGGGGAAGATTTAGGACGGCACCCGGAGAGCTGCCGGGAGGACAGCTGGCACTTCCGCCACGTTGGGGCGTGGCCAAGGGAGGAATGCCGGGAACACCTGGGGCTCATCCGGGGACTGCATAAAAGGGGCCGTCTCCCTTCATTCAGCGCTGGAGTCGGGTGGAAGCAGGACGAGGCACGAGGAGAGTGTGGAGGCGGCCCGAAGAAGAGGCATTGCGTGGCCAGGACTGTGTTTGGGGTTTGTGCACTAATTGAACTGAGTGACCATATTGTTGTACATATATTGTGTAAATAAACGTGTGGTGGTATTTAACAATTTCCGCCTGTCTGTGTCCGGGTCGGCTCCACATCTAAATTTCTGTATACAGATCCCCGCCTTGGAACAGGCGGAGCATCCTGCCGACTACGCAAGATGTGAAAAAGGCGCTATATAGCGCCCGACCCGGCACAGACCACGCAGAGGCACGTGTATAACACACACAGGCTTTATTCTTTTGTCCTTCAGCCGAGGGGCACGTCTTCCCCGTGTCCCACAGGCTCAACACAGTTCCAAAACACAATTCTTCACAACCCTCTCTGCCACCAACACTCCTCCCAGGCATGCTTTATAGCCCACCCGGAAGTGCTCCAGGTGCCTGACCAGCTGGCCTTAATTGCACCTCCGGGTGGGGCTGGTAAGTCGTCCGATGTGGCGGCTGGCTCTCCGCAGCACCCCCTAGCGGCCACCCCATCTCCCAACCGGGCTGTGGTGGACTCCATGTCCCATGAAGCCACGGGGGAGACTGAGGAAGGACCCACGGCCAGGAAGACTGCCCCCAGGCGCCCCGGGGAAGGTATTGCACGGTCCATGGTGGCTCCCCCGGGGCATATGCAGCAGAGGCGTCCCGGCCGGGCATGGGACCCGGCTGTCTGTCACAACATGTAATCCTGCTTGGCCGGAAATCCTACATGCACTGTCGGATACCCAAAGACCGGAGCACAGACCTGATATTGTAGTGCGAGTCTTTTGGATTAAGCTGAAGGAATTACTTACAGACATTCTACAACAACATCTTTTTGGGGTGGTTATTAATTATATTTACGTAGTCAAATTTCAGAAGCGCGGCCTTCCTCATGCCCACACATGATGTTTACTCTTCACAATAATTCTAACAACCGGTCTTCAGCCACGGTCAGTTGTACGTGGCTTTTTCTAGGGTTAGATCTTTCGACTCACTATCTGTCGTCTCCACCAAAACACCGATTCACAACTGCGTCTTCCATGAAGTATTTATTTCTTCTTGATTTCTGAATTCCTTCCTCACCGTTTTCCGTTCCTATTCTTACGCCGCCGTATGCTACGGCGGGCATCGGCTAATTTTTTATTAAATTCACGTGCAAGTTTATACAGTCTACACATACCGGTAACAGCGTTTGACGTAACTGGCCACACGCGGTGTTGGTCAGCCCAAAGCCCAGCACACCCCTAAGGCCGCCTCTGTCACAGGGCACAATGCAATGTCGCATCACAAATTTCGACATCTTAAAATGAGCTTTGCGCAATCAGGAAGGCAGTAAGGACGCCACATTTGTTTTGAAGTGAGCCAGTTATAATGGCAGGCACTACTCACCGCTTAAGGCTCGAGGACACCATCGAGGTGATCTCCGTCTCTCGAGACGATACGGCTGGCTGTTTGAGACTCGGATTTGTCTATTGCCTTTTAACAAGATTCTGAGGAAGTGGTTTGGAGGGCAATGCGCTTAATGTACTGATAATGTACAGGCAGGAAAATTAATGACAGACTCATGCAGCCGCTGATTAATTAAAGCCCGGAGCAAGACAATGAATAACTACATGGTGAAGTAAGAAGGGGACAATAAAACTTTCTTACTTTCTATTCTTCTCCATTACTGGATGAAAGACGTTAACTCTTTAGTGGGAGAGCATATATTAAAGACAGAGAAGACCCATGGAACACATGAGGGGTGTGAAGCCCCTACACCAGGGGTCCTCAATCCCAGTCCTGGAGGACCGCAGTGGCTGCAGGTTTTTGTTCTAACCCGGTTGCTTAATTAGAAAGCGATTCTTGCCAATAAGGTAATTTCATGGCTTGTTAGTGCTTTAACTCTGCCATGTCTGGTTATTCTCACATCCTGGATGTTCTTCCCCTTTCTAAGGATATCATCCAAAATGGAGGAGTAATTCTCAGTCCTTCACATTTTTCTCTTCACATTTCTTCCAAGTTATTTAATTCAACCCAAAAGTGCCCGATAAATACACACAGAGGTGTAAATGGTAACAAGCTCAATGGAGAAACCCTGCTCTCTTTTGTCATTTGCATGTTATTGCTAATTAGGAGCAATTAAACACCAAGAGGGTGGCACGGTGGCGCAGTGGGTAGCGCTGCTGCCTCGCGGTAAGGAGACCTGGGTTTGCTTCATGGAGTTTGCATGTCCTCCCCGTGTCTGCGTGGGTTTCCTCCCACAGTCCAAAGACATGCAGGTTAGGTGCATTGGCGATCCTAAATTGTCCCTAGTGTGTGAGTGTGGGTGTGGGTGTGCCTTGCGGTGGGCTGGCACCCTGCCCGAGGTTTGTTCCTGCTTTGCGCCCTGTGCTGGCTGGGATTGGCTCCAGCAGACCCCCATGACCCTGTGTTAGGATATAGTGGGTTGGGAAATGACTGACTGACTAAACACCAAGAACACAGCTGTAAGACTAAAATAATAATAATAATAATAATCCATCCATCCATTTGCTAACCCGCTGAATCCGAATAGGGTCACGGGGGTCTGCCGGAGCCAATCCCAGCCAACACAGGGCACAAGGCAGGAACCAATCCTGGGCAGGGTGCCAACCCACCGCAGGACACACACAAACACACCCACACACCAATCACACACGAGGGCCAAGTCAGAATCGCCAATCCACCTAACCTGCATGTCTTTGGATTGTGGGAGGAAACCGGAGCGCCCGGAGGAAACCCACGAGACACGGGAGAACATACAAACTCCACGCAGGGAGGACCGGGAAGCCCCAGGTCCCTAACTGCAAGGCAGCAGCGCTACCACTGCGCCACCGTGCCGCCCATAATAATAATACATTTTATTTATATTGCGCGTTATATTTAACAATCTCAAAGTGCTACAAAATAAGAATAAATGAACAAGCCAGATAATCTATAAAAATAATTTAACAAAATGCCTTTCTAAAAAGATACGTTTTTCGGTTTCGTTTAAAAGCATCAGTCGACTGTGGGGCTCTCAGGTAGTCAGGGAGAGAATTCCACAGCCTCGGTGCCACCGAATATCACCCATACTGTTAAGTTTAGTTCTGGGAACTTGAAGAGTGTTGGTATGCACAGAGCGGAGGGTGCGTGAGGAAGTAAGAGGGATAAGGAGTTCCTGTAAATACAGGGGAGCAGATCCATAGATGCACTGATGGGTAAGGAGGGCAACCTTGTACTCTATTCAATAAGCAATAAGGGTTCAAAATCTCAACGAGCGAGACGACTAAAGTGAAGCAGAAGTGTTACTTGTGCAGTAAGTGCTTCTTATTAACCAATTGGGTTGGAGGGAAAACCTGCAGCCACTGCGGCCCTCCAGGACCGTGATTGAGGACCCCTTCTCTAAACTTTGAAGTTGCGGGAATGAACATACACAAATATAAAGCCTCTAGGTTCTAGAACTTTCTTAAGGCTCTGTCAGCACCCTGGTGGCAGACAGCACGTGAAGTCACTTCTGACGGTTCTACAGAGCTAGACACCGTTGTTGACACTTTTACTCTAGTGTCATTTCTTGTGACTGAAGACAGAGAGATATAATTAAAGTTAGTAAAAAATATTTTATTAATACACACCAGGCAAAGGTAAGAATGACAGAGAAGCACAGTCCTAGGACACCTGCCCTTCATCTGCCCCGAGAAGTCGGTGTCCTAAATCTTTATAATGCTAAGCGCAAAATTTGACCTTATGACTTTAGTTGCACAAGAATTTCAAGACATTACATCTTTACAATAGTTTTGTTTGGATCAGTAGTTACACAATTTTAAAGGTCATCAGTTGGGCACTTGTAACTTCTTGTTTGTTACAGAAAACAGAAGCTGCACTTGTCGCAAGACAGACTTCTCGTGGCCCTTGTCACGCACACCAGATTTGATCAATAACTGATTTTTATTTTTCCACATTGTCTTCTTCAGGGATGGTCCTTGCTTACTGTATTTCTGCAAGACAATGCCAAGTGCGGCTTCGCAGGAGGACAGTGCCTGCCTGCAGTCGTGGCATGGCGGATCTCGTCTGTCGTTTAAAACTGCACAGCTCAGAAACGTGAGTGTGTAGTGAAGACGGACAGCCATGGAGCGCTTAAAGGGGGAAATGGGCTTCACGTTAAGAGTGAAAAGATCAGCGCAGCCACCCCTCATTAGCAGCTCCATGTCTACGCTCAGGGGATAAGCCTGAACCCAGAGAGAAGAGGTGGGGTGACTACAAACGATAGTTAGAAACAAAGAGGGTCAACAGGGTAACCAGTTTGTGGCCAACTGGACCAGTATGGCGGATCTCCGGTGGATAAGCAAGGGGAGAAAGATCAAGCGTGCTGGTTAAGGGAAGTAGCAGAGGACTCCAGGGGGTCTCACTGCGGATATTGACGGAGGCGGCTGGGAGGGAGCCGAGTAGATCAGAGATGATGGCATCTCGTGCCTACTGAACAGGACTTAAGGTGGGAGCAGGGGAGATGAGAGAGGGACACTAGTACAAGAGACCATGAAACTTGTATTTTAACCAATTGTTGGGTCTGATTTAACAGATATATTTATTGAAAGATTTTATATAAACTGCAAGGCAACACTGCTTATTCTTTTTAATAAATGCACAGTTTTGCACTGACACTCTCTTGCACTAGCCTACCCTCAGTTCATTTAGTTATCTCAAATGAAGATAGTGCCCAGGGCCGTCTTAAGAGCATCATAGGCTCCCCCGGGGCAGTGGTCCCTGTTTTGATAGCAGAAATCAGAAACACTGTATGCCCCCTATGATCCTGGGGGCCCAGTGCCCGCTGTGCCCATATGTTAAGACGGCCCTGGTGGTGCCCACAGCTGACTCTTTCCCTTTTCAGGTGTTTGATGTGAACATTAACTGAAGCTCCTGACCAGTATCTGCTGGACTGAATGCACTGCGTTGCTCCCTCGTGATTGGCTGATGCCGCTCACTGGATGTTTTTTGTTTTTTTCAAGTAAACTCCAGAGACTGGTGTGTGTGTGTGCGTGTGTGAAAATCCGAAGAGTTCAGCGCTTCCAGAAAAACTCAAACCAGCCTGTCTGGCACCAACAAAACCAAAATCACTGAAATCACATTTTTTCCCCTATTGCTGTGTTTGATGTATGCAACTGAAGCTCCTGGGCACTGGCATTGTGCTGCTGCCCCATGATTGGCTAATTAGATAACTGCATGGATAAGCAGGTCCTCCCAATATTTATATTTCACAATTCTTATTAGTGTTTAGCCACTTAAAATGTATAAGAAACCCAGTGTAAAGAAGAACTCAGGATATTTTTAACATCTGATGGATGCCAACAGCTTACTGTAGCTGAAGCTTTTGTGACTTATTCCTTGGAGTGTGGTACATACATAAATAGAGGGGCATCATTTAGAGCAGCCCGGTCTTGAGCACTTGAGAAATTATTGACTCCATCATCCCAAGGTGCTTACGGACATTTGTCGGCTCCCTTATGGATCTATTAGGGTCACATTAGCTGTGATCTTTGCCCATATAATGGATGCCATGTATGGGCTGGCGACCCTGCAGGGATTGGCTCCAGTTCCTTAACTGGCCTTAACAGGAGGCCAGTTCAACAGAGAGATAGGGAGAGGCCCTGTCTCAAGGAAGAATGCTCCCCGACCCGCTAGATGGCAGCATCCCTGTACCCATTCCAACACCCGCAGGGAATGCTGGGTATTGTAGTCCGGTAGCACAGCCCTGCCATTAGTGGGTGCTGCCGGTAGTTACACTCCCTACTATTTGAACTTCTGCATGGCAACGAGCAATGCCCCAGCACCGGAAGTACTCCTGCATCTTTAATAAAAGAGACAACACTGCCATGTCCTGGCGAGTTGGAGGAAAGAGAGGAGACTGGCAGGACTTGCCAGGGAGGAGCAGTAGTGCAAACCAATGTATATAATTGACGTGTGGAGGTATTTGTTTAAAATAAGCACCCTTTGTTTTGTACTGTACCACCAAGCTTGGGGTTTGGTGCCCCCTGTTGCCCACAACCCCCTAGATAGGGAGTGGCACTGAGTGGCAGGCTCACATTCAGCTTATTTCTGACCACGCATTTATGTTAGGACCCTGAAAGCCCTGCTGTTAGCGACGCTCCTAATCTGACCCTTTCCAGCATAAGAGTTCCTCTTATTAAAAAGTTGTACCCCCCTCGCCTTAGGTCTGCTTTCTTTTGACTTTCCCGTCGACAGAAAAACTCAATGAATATGTGTTCTTCATCAAGCAATTTGGCTTGGCAGGTTAGATTTCATTTCATTCTCCTCAAATATCTTGATGTTCACATTAAACAAAAACAAAAAAAAAAATCCTTTTCTTAAAGTGAAAAAAAATAATAACTCGCCATTGACTTTACCCTCCAACTAAAGAGGACGGCAGACACGGATTACAAACTGCTTTACAAACTGCTAACCTTGGTTGCTATGACTATAGATGTGCATCACTTATATTTTTATGGAAGCAGAGCCATTATTTCTTTTTTTTTTTTAATTTGCCATTTTTTTTTCTAATATGCCCGCACGGTACTTATTTGTTCTGTTATGAAATTTACAAGCTGATTTCCCTCTGACCTTACACATTTTACTTTTTCAAATAGTGATGCCTTCAAAGTTCATTACAAATGACAGAATAAGCCAAAAAAACAGAACAGAACACTGGCACGACTGTCTGTGCTGGTGCCCGACAGCTCTGGTTGATGATGGGGTGTGCTAGTGCCCGACAGCTCTGGTTGACGATGGTCTGTGCTAGTGCCCGACAGCTCTGGTTGACAATGGTCTGTACTGGTGCCCGACAGCTCCAGTTGACGATGGTCTGTACTGGTGCCTGACAGCTCTGGTTGACGATGGTCTGTACTAGTGCCCGAGATCTCTGCTTGATGAGGGTCTGTGCTAGTGCCCAACAGCTCTGGTTGACAATGGTATGTGCTGGTGCCTGAGAGCTCCTGATGACGATGGGGTGTACTGGTGCCCGACAGCTCCGGTAGGCCGAGTTTGTATTTCTGCCCACTTGCCGCATCTTGTTTGCACGTTCTCTCTTTATTTATTTGCCTGGCTTTCATTTCCTCCCGTATCTAAAGGTCTTAGTCCACAGGTAAGTCTGAATCGACCCAGTGCAGAGTGGGGTGTGTAAAAAAGTGTGCGCTACGACAGACTTTCACCTGTACGGTATCCAATTTACGACATCCTCTTCCATCCGACAAAACCTCATCCTTCCTCTGGCAAAACTCCCTTCTGTTATAATGAGTTGGTTTTATGAATTTTCTGCAGCTCACCCTGCATCAATCAGTTCACTTCATGTACATCCGTTTAGGAGCTCTGCGTCCTGAGGATAACGAGTTTGATGTTAGTTCTTGCACTTAAAGTTGAATGACTAAGTCTAAGTGGAGTTTTTCTTTAGTTTTGTGATGCAATGCCATCTTTATTTTCTGTGGGTGCCGCTATTTTGTGATCCTGTCATCGAGATGTGGGTCCTGGTTGTCCACAAGGGTCACAACATCAGGCATCAATTACTTGAAGGAGTTAAAAGGTCACCCCCTGTGGCTTGTCCCTTTCTGAGCTGTGCAGATAAAACCTTCCCTTGGCAATTTCCTAGAACCCTTCTATTTATTGACATCCCGATAAGAAAATTCTTGCTCTGGTTCCTGAATTGTCCTTTCACACACGCGGTTTAGACTTCAGCTTGTTTCTTTGACTAACGCGGATCTCCCGGTCCTTTTTATTTTCCCTTATTCTCTCTCGTAAGCCAGGGAGTATACCTCTTACAAAACAGCATTCGCCTTCCAAGAAAACTCCATCCTCTCTCCTACCTTTTTAAAAAAAGCTTCCATCCTTTGACCTCTGACGAAACAGCATCTGCCCCCTGACAAAACTTCCATGCTGCTTATGGCAAACCTCCATCCTCCCTTCTGCCATTTTCAAAAGAGGCCATCTTCCAACCTCTGATAAAACACTATCTGCCTTTCTGCTCCTTTCAAAACAGCATCCATCCTCCAGAATACCCTCATGCTTCTGTCAATACAGCATTCATCCTAAAACAAGACTTCCATGATCCCTCTGGTAAAACTACATCCTCTCATCTACCTTTTTTCAAAACAGCAGCTATCCTCTGACTTCTTACAAAACAACAATCGTCTTCCAACAAAACTTCTATGCTCTCTATGGCGAACCTCCAATCTCCCTGCTACCTTTTTAAAAACAGCTTCCATCCTCCAGCATACCCTCATGCCTCTCTCAATACAACATTCATCCTAAAACAAGACTTCCACGATCCCTCTGGTAAAACTCCATCCTCTCATCTACCCTTTTTCAAAACAGCATTCGCTTTCCAACAAAACTTCTATGTTCTCTATGGCAAAACTCCAATCTCCCTGCTACCTTTTTTTAAACAGCATCCACCCTTCGACCTCTGACAAAACAACATCTGTTGTTCTGCTTGCTTCAAAACAGCATCCATTCTCCAGTATGCATCTTCCTTCATGTGCCTCTTTCAAAACAGCATTCGTAATCCAAAAAAAACCTCCATGTTCCCGACGGCAAATCTCCATCCTCTCTCCTTCCTTTTTCAAAACAGCTTCCATCCTTCGACTTCTGACAAGACAGCATCTGCCCTTCTGCTCCTTTCAAAACAGCATCCATCCTCCAGAATGCCCTCATGCCTCTCTCAATACAGCATTCATCCTAAAACAAGACTTCCATGCTCCCTACGGACAAATCTCCATCCTCTCTCCTTCCTTTTTCAAAACAGCTTCCATCCTTCGACTTCTGACAAAACAGCATCTGCCCTTCTGCTCCTTTCAAGACAGCTTCCATCCTTTGATCTCTGACAACACTTCCATGCTGTTTAGGGCAAACCTCCATTCTTCCTTCTGCCATTTTCAAAATAGAGTCCATCCTCCTAATTCTGACAAGACAGCATCTGCCTTTCTGTTCCTTTTTCAAAACAGCATCCATCCTCCAGCATACCCTCATGCCTCTCTCAATACAGCATTCATCCTAAAACAAGACTTCCATGCTCCCTCTGGTAAAACTCCATCCTCTCACCTACCTTTTTCAAAACAGCAGCTATCCTCTGACCTCTTACAAAACAGCAATCGTCTTCCAACAAAACATCTATGTTCTCTATGGCGAACCTCCAATCTCCCTGCTACCTTTTTAAAAACAGCTTCCATCCTTTGATCTCTGATAAAACCTCCATGCTGTCTATGGCAAACCTCCATTCTTCCTTCTGCCATTTTCAAACTAGAGTCCACCCTCCAACTTCTGACAAAACAGCACCTGTCGTTCTGCTTTGTCGTTCAAAACAATATCCGTCCTCCAGTATGCATCTTACTTCATGTGCTTCTTTCAAAACAGCATTTGTACTCCAGCAAAATTTCCATGCTCCCCTCTGCCACACAAAATTACACCGACTACAGTCCTGGATTCAAAAGGATACATAGAGAATATATTTTTTTTATTACACAAAATACTTCTTTCTTCATAGGTCTCACAATAAGCAACACTCTTTCTTCTTCTTTTCTTTTACTTTCCTTTCCTCTTCCAGAAAAGGTCTGTCCAGCTCTTCTACTGACCCTGATCCCTGAATGGACACAAGTGGCCCATTTTATGCCGGACCTGGGAATACTTCTAGTGTCAAAGAGGAAGTACCCACTGGCATACAGCCATCCCTAGCAGTGGTGCTCAAAGAGCTCAGAAAGGCCATCCTACAGGACTACAACTCCCATCATGCCCTGCAGGCACAAGAATGGGCATACTGGCCCAAGAATATTGCCACTGTGCATATCGGGGGGAATCATGTACTTTTGGGATGCACAAAACCCCCGATCCATCCCCTACACTGTCCTCCCTGTCAGGTAAGGGTATAAGCCAGCCCACCCTTTCCATCTGTTACGGTATGTTGTAATGACGTGTACCATACTGCTGCATTGCAAAACATTTTCATTAAAAGCTAAGCAGGGGACAGCAAGAGCTAAATTAAGGGCAAATGTTTTTGCTAAAATCTAATTGAAATCTACCTTATGCCTTAAGCAGTAATCAGTGGAGAATCCAACTAAGTAGGGAGAATGAAGAAAATGCGATAATGTGCCAAGCGCCCGCTCCAAACAAGGAGGTGGCGGGTGTACCCAAAGGCGTCTCGCAACTCTCACCTCTCCATAACAACTTAGGCGCATTCAGTCAAAAGTGCGTCTTTTGTAAAGGAGCCAAACGTTATCTGGCAAGGGCCTTCCAGTGATTTGTTAAGACTCTGACGGATCACACGGCATTCTTTTACTACGGAGCCGTTTGCTTCTTAGTTTTGGCTCAGGTTGCCTGGATTCTTGCAAGGCGGGCTTGCAGAGTTTAAAGAAACAATGTAGGATAATATTTTCACTTTCAACCAAATCATTAAAGAACTCTTTTTAAGACGGTTCAGAAAAGTAAATAAAGAGCCAATATCCAAAAAGCGCCATTTTTCAAGTATGAATAAGACAAACACTGCCCACACGTCCATTTTTATTTCATTTTTTTTGAAGATATGCAGAGAGCCCAATATGATAAATTAAATAAATGTATCAGCAATTTTAAGGATCAGAAGCTTTATTGTAGCGCACATGTGAAAGCCCTTCCTGGTTAATCTCTTAACCTCAACTATACTCACACTAAAGAAAAATGGACACAACTCTAAAGTACATTCGATATTTGTACTGACGCACTAGACATACGGCTACAAGTTATGAAAATACAGACTGAAATGTTCATACGATAATCATCCATCTTCTATGTTTTCAAGAGCAGGGTCGCTGGGACATTGCAAAGATGCAAGGCAGGAACAACAGCTGCATAGGCTGCCAAGTCCCCACACACACAAACATCGCCGATCCACCTAACCAGCGTGACTTTGGAGAGGGCACCTCAAGGACACTTGCATGGACACGGGGACAACATGCAAACTCCAAGAAGGGACCACCAGTGACTTGCTGAGAGGCAGCAGTGCCACCTCTGTGACACACAAGGATAGTCATCAGACACTTAAGACAGACTGTATACCCGGATTGTCAGGATATGGTATTCAGTTTTCTGATGCCCCCAAATTGTGGTTGTTATTTTCACCAGTATCACTGTGTGTTATGGAAGAAATGCTCCAGAGGCGTTGTATGATGACTGACCCAGTGCTCTGACCAAAAACGGTCATGTGAAAAAGGCAATTTCCCCTTAGGGCTAAAAAAAAAAAAAAATCGACATAATGGCTTCAGGCAACTCACAAGAATCTCTCAAGAGGATCTCTTGAGTGACCACCAATGGACAATGGAGGATTCGGAATGTCAGAAAATAGTCATTTCCTATTTAATATTTGGTTACTGTCATAGCACACCTGTTCTCTCAGAGGTGGAGAACTAGCAGTTGAACCCTTGCCTCCCCAGCAATTTTCAACTATTTTGAAAGCCAAGTATTTTGACTTATAAAAGTTAAGTTTAATTATGGAATGATAACAGGATGGTAAGCTACAATTTATTGTATAATTAATAAGTAATATTATTTTAGTTCCAACCTCTGTCCTTAGGGACAACAAGCTGACAGAGATGGGAGTAGATTCATACCTGGTAGCATGGATCGTGGACTATCTTACAGACAGACATCAGTATGTGCGTCTCGGGATCTGCAGGTCTGACATTGTGGTCAGAAACACAGGAGCGCCGCAGGGGACTGGACTTTCTCTGGTCCTGTTCAGCCAACATACATCAGACTTCCAATACAGCTCGGAGTCCTGCCACGTTCAAAAGTTCGCTGACGACACTGCTATCGTGGGCTGCATCAGGAGTGGGCAGGAGGAGGAGTATAGGAAGCTAATCAAGGACTTTGTTAAATGGTGCGACTCAAACCAACTACACCTGAACACCAGCAAAACCAAGGAGCTGGTGGTGTATTTTAGGAGGCGCAGGACCCTCATGGACCCCGTGATCATCAGAGGAGACTGTGCAGAGGGTGCAGACCTATAAATACCTGAGAGTGCAGCTGGATGATAAATTGGACTGGTCTGCCAATACTGATGCTCTGTGTAAGAGAGGACAGAGCCGACTATACTTCCTTAGAAGGCTGGCGTCCCACAACATCTGCAATAAGATGCTGCAGATGTTCAATCAGACGGTTGTGGCGAGCGCCCTCTTCTACACGATGGTGTGCTGGGGAGGCAGCATAAAGAAGAGGGACGTCTCACGCCTGGACAAACTGGTGAGGAAGGCAGGCTCTATTGTAGGCACAGAGCTGGACAGTTTGACATCAGTGGCAGAGCGACGGGCGCTGAGCAGACTCCTGTCAATCATGGAGAATCCATTGCATCCACTGAACAGGATCATCTCCAGACAGAGGAGCAGCTTCAGCGACAGACTGCTGTCACCATCCTGCTCCACTGACAGACTGAGGAGATCGTTCCTTTACCACACTATGCGACTCTTCAATTTAACACTATACAAAGTTATTGTCTGTTATACCTGTACTTTTATCACTCTTTAATTTAATATTTTTTTTTTATCAGTATGCTGCTGCTGGAGTATGTGAATTTCCCCTTGGAATTAATAAAGTATCTATCTATCTATCTAATTTTATAACAACATATCTCACCCTTTTCTACAGTCCATTATAAGGACGTAACGCGTAATATGCCTCAAAAATAAGTTTTCAGTGCCAGAAACAATGCATAAGAACACTTCAGATCATTTTTGCTATCTTTCCGATCAATCACCCCGCTACTCCTCTTCCCTGTGAGCCTCTCGCTTCTGGCGTCAAACCCCCAAACTCCCTCTGGCCCAGTGCAAGCTGCTCCTAGGACAGTGGCAAGGTTAACTGCGTTGGTATACCTGTCACAACGTAATGCTGATGTCCTAAGGTGAGCTTAGGGAGGAAAAGTAACCGATGGGCAGAAGCTCTCTTTGCATTGTTTGCACTTCTCTGCACATACTACGCCTCTGTTATTTTGAGTCACCTGAGGAGTTTTCATACTCAGAATATCATTTGAAGCATATTTGGAGCTGGGAAATGGCAGGCTTCCTGGTTCTTAATGCTAGTTGAAATGGAAACAATCCAAAATCAAAGTAGAGTCATGCAGTGGCTTACGGCTCCATCTGGGACTGGCCATTTGGCTGTATGTCGTTCACAACGTGTAGAGGTCACTGCCAAAATTTTCTTGGGAATACAAAGGTGGAAAACTACAAGGAACAAAATTTGGAGGTTCTCTTTTACTACAGGGCAGAGTGGTGGCTCTGAGGCTAGGGATCTGCGCTTGCAATCAAAAGGTTGCCGGTTTGAATCCCATAAAGGCCAGAAGTGACTCTACTCCTTTGGGCCCTTGAGCAAGGCCCTCTGTCCTGGGTATGACGTTAATTTGCACAAATAAGCACTTTCACAAAAGGTACAAGTATAACAGAATAAATGTGCTTTTATTCAAGACTATGACCGAAGAAAAAGAAATCGGATCAGTGTGGCTTGTTGTTGAGACATCTTTGGTAGTACAACTGTAAGAACTGGTGACTTCTATTCAAAAGGTCGCGGGTTCGAGTCTTCACGTGTCCCAAATAAACGTTTTGAGTAATGAGCTGCTCTTATTGTTACTATAATACAATAAAAACATACATTTGATTTGAGTCTGTAACAGCTGCCGTAAATGTATGGTACTTGTAAAGGATAGTATTTTTTTAATTCAGTTTTATTCTCTCAGTAACGTTCATGCTCGCCCTGATATGAAACTGCTGTTTTCAAATAAAGACGAACTATAACAGAGGTGAACTCGGATCAGAGAAAGAGAACAGAAGAACAGAAGCCCTCCCTGCAAGAAACATCCACTCACATATAAGAACAACACAGCTGCACCAGGTGTAAAATTGAAAGATGCCACCGTTTGGATGCAGCAAGAGGTTGGGCGTCAAATCCTGCCAGTCAGTCTGCCCCACACCCGTCCTTCAAAGAAACAGCACGGCTTACAGAGCTCGCCAAGATATCGTGCAAACTCCTGTTTGTGATTATGTTTTGTGATGGTCTTTACATAAGAAATGTACATTTATATGTTACTTATATAAAAGCCAGATCAAATGATATTTACCTTGATTTATTTACTTATCTTCCTACAGCGTAAAGTCACAAGTGGTGTTCAACATTTCTTGCATTTCCTGTCACCCTACACTTACACTTCTTTGCAGACACGTGAAATGCATGTGTTCCAAATAATAAAAATATATTATTTATATTATAGAGCGCTAGGTACCTGACTCCCTGATAAACACGGCTTGAGCTGGGAGAGGTTTTTACACTTTCTGCGGCTGTGGGTTGACACATTTACAAGACAAAAGACGCTGAATGGAGAGGTGCGAACGGATTTAAGTTGGGCTGGGTTTACGAGTGTTTTTGTAAGCTTTGGTAATTCTAGTGTTAAAGAACCCATGGCAACCCATCACAAGATAAATTGCAAACTGTACACGACCCAACGATTGGCACCCCAAGACCCTTTCTGGGTCCCAAGTACAGACTGAAATGTTTTTCACCGCAGGATCACCAGGACAATGTAAGGATGCAAGCCAGGAATAATGGCTGCAGTGGCCGCCAGCCGACACGTAAGCCTGTTATGAGACGACGAGGTGCTGATTAGTTTTTCAGCCAAATCGTGTGAGAGAAAGAGGCACTCAAGAGGAACCCTTAAATATCGTAATTCTGCGATGAATGATGAATTCTTCTCGTCAATTGCTACCTATTTTATAGTCAGAATGATCAGCATCAGAGAGGTAAATAATGACTGAAATGTTAGAGAATAGTTCGGGTAACTTGGTTTCCGAGGGCACAGAGCCTACTGACCCTCACGTCTGATTGTTTTTTATTCATTTAATTTTATTTTTTTATATTTAATGGGCACCACCATTTTGAGTCTCTGTCATTTTGATGTGTCAGAGTCAACAGAGCACGTTTCCCGAAATGACGTCATTGACATCATCGATACAATAGAATTGAACTTTTATTTGTCCTCAGTGTGAATTTTGGCTTTTTATAGAACCTGTTTTTTTATTCTTAGGAATTTTCTTGTACCTTCTTCAGGGGGTCAAGTTTGGTGGGGAGCTGTCAAAAATAAAACGGGCCCGTGAAAGCCCATGGAGGCATTCCTTATGCGATTTTGGGCTCTACAAGAAATCAATTGTTTTCAATAAGAGAACACCAACCTGCTAAGATGAGGGGTGCTGACATCATTAGCTACGGTTTAATATTTAATATGGAACATTTGATTGTCAGCTGGACATGACTCCTTATGTGGAGTGTGTTACGGTCTGGCCAACAAGCTCTCAATCCCTGGCTACCAGGAAATAAAATAAAAGAATGCTGCTGCTATCTTAAGAGTTTTCAAAATCATAAAATCATAATGCGCTTGGGTTTGGAGCCAGCTTGCCAATTAAACTATGTGGGTCATTACTTCATAATAACGGCTTCATGTCTGCAAGCCTGCTGGTTGATTTGAACTTAAAATGTAAGCATTTTACAATTATTGCCAGTCTGTCTAGTCCTTCCTTCATTTTGCCTGTCTGAGGCAAGCTGTGATAATCACCAGAGTTCAAAGAAAAACAATTTATACAATGTACTGTTTAAAATATTTTTTTGCAATGTAAGGACCAGCTTGGGCACCTTTAAATTATGGTGCCACCCACTGATGCCAGCAATTATGCTTGAATGTAAAACAAACCTTCCAACGACTACAGCGCTGGGATCCCATCAAGCAGAAGTGCAGGCCTCAGCTCAGCTCCTTTCTGTGCTCCACTGATTTAACCACTAGGGGGCACCTGAGATTTCAGACATAAAGGGACAGACGCTCTTTAAGAAAAGAAAAGAATTCCTCTGTTATTATTCATCCATCCATCCGTCCGTCCATCCATCTTCTAATCCATTTATCCAGTTCAAGGTTTTAGGGAGTGCAAATCCCAGCAGCGTAAGGCACACACATCACCCTTCACTCATGCAGAGTCAGCTTAAAGCTGCCATTTAATCTTAACACTCGTGTCTTCAAGATGTTTAAGAAGAATAACCGACACAAGAAAAACTCGACACAAGCAGTGCCCGGACTGGGATTGAAACTCAAGACTCTAGAACTGTGTGTGTGTATGTGTGTGTGGCGCCCTGTTGCCTTGCACCTGATGCATGCTGGGATAGGCTCCAGCTTCTCCATGAGCCTTCTCTGGATCAGCGGGTTTATAAAATGGATGGATAGATAGATGGTTGGACTCCAGTACTGTGAGGCTCACCTACAGCGCAATTCAGAAAGTATTTTTAATTTACTATTATATTGCACTAGGGGGCTTACCCCCTGCTCCCTTTGCTCGCCAACCCCCCTTTTCTGCACTTAGCGCTCACATTGTGAAGAGAGGGGCTGAACGCACTCCAAGGAGACGCAGTCGCTCCTCCGAAACCCCCTCTTAAACGGTGATACAATGGGAATCAAATGCAGGTTTTTCTGACCTCCTCTTTGCTCAATCAGCTGCTGGATTGCTGCTGCTGCCGTGCCGCGTGATCTTCATTTTGCATGGCGCTTCGAACATTTAAAAGCCGGTACAGCAGCTGTCCTACTCTTTGTCTTTTAATTCTGGCCCCGGGGCGTGATTACATCTCTTGACACAAAGTCTTGTCTCGCGGGACGTGAGTTCTTGATATTTTTTAGTTTATAACTTAAAAGCATAATAAGAATCTGAAAATCTAACAACATCACATTAAAAGTTCGATAAATTCTGAAAAGAATGATACCAAACATATATATGTAGGTTTTAAAATAAGCCTGATTTAAAGTGTGACCAAAAAAGTGACATAAAAAGTCACATAAAATCGTTGCACTTTTAGGGCTCGTTCATACTTCATGCTCAGAACGCGGATGCGCCCGCATCATGGCTGCCACGCGTTCATTTGACGCGTCCCCTGAGCAGGTCCTCAGAAATGAACGCGACGCATGGGCGAGTTGCAGTACCAGCAAAAATTTGGGGGGCGCAGTGTGATAAAAGTCGTAATGTGACGTCAGAGTCTCTGTTTACTGTCAACGTGTGACAGAAAGCCGCTATGCGGATCCTACGGGATCGATGTGCGCGCTTCAATGTTTGATGAATGGTTCGATGTGGTAAAGCAAAATGCCGACAGGCAAATGCATTCGTGATGCTTTAATATTCAAGCATTGCATATTCCTCATCGTAATGACATGATTCATTTTAAAAGTCTCACATACAATCTTCTGTGTCGTCTTTTAATTTTTTGGAACTTCACAACAGCAACATAATGTTCAGCCACAGAGAAAAAAATGAAGGACATGGTGAAAAGGTGTATTTTGTGATTAACGTGGAAATTTCAGCTTTAATCGCAAAACGTCCACTTTAACCTCGTAGTTTATCATTAAAGCAGACCGTTGTAAACGTCCTGCCAGCTGTTAATCGCTAAGAGCTCCTTGGATTTCCTCCTGACCTGACAGCAGCAGCAAACAGCAGTAGATCACCACACCGAACACTTTACATGTATGATATTCCAACTCTCTGCACACGCAGAACCCTCAGATTTATACTTGATATCACTTTCATGATGAAATGCATTAAAGTATGTATGTTACATTTTACAGATAAATCATTCATTTCATTTAAATAATGAATACTGTTAATAATTACACACATGGGGGTGACACGGTGGCAGAGGCGTAGCACTGCTGTCTCACAGGGAGTCACGTCACTGGTGTTCCCTGATTGGAGTTTGCGTGTTTTCCTGCTGGGTTTCCACACTGAGCTCCAGTTTCCTTCCAAAGATATGAAGATTTGGTGACACAAAAATGACCCAAGTGTATGTGTCTGCTTGTATTCACCTTGCGATGAGCTGATGCCCCGTCTAGGGATTGTTTCTGCCTCGTGCCCAATGCTAGCTGGAATGGACACATCCCTGGATTAATGAATTGAATCATTAAACATCTTTTTCAGAGATATTGCGTGAATTAAGGGTCTGAATACTTGTCTCAATGGGATATTTCAGGTTTTTTTATTTTTTTTTAATATATTTGCAATAAATTTCTAAACTCCTGCTTTCACTTTGTCATTCTGAGGTACTGAATGTTGCTTGATGAGGAAAAAAATTAACTGAAATGATCTTAGCAGAAGACTACCAACAGAACAAAATGTGAAAAAAGAAAAAAGGGCCGGAATACTTTCTGAATCCACTATACATGATATTAGCGGTCAGTAACAAATGTATTGGGTGGCTCAGTAAATCGCTTTAGTTTTTATCGAGTTGATTATTACATCACTTTCTGTAGGCAAGTTTGTCTGACTTGTCAGTTGCCAGCACTTCCTTCCTATCTCAGTGTGTGAATCAGACATACAGCTGTCTACGCCGCCTTGTGGATATTAACATATTGTTTTGTAATTAAGTCATATTAGCAGAAGAAGATGTGTTTAACCTTAGGATGCAGGTTCAGGTCTCGCCTGCCATATCCCCTTTAATATTGGAGAGCAGCATGAATGACTCATCATTCATAATTAAAATCATTGTCAATAATGGATAGAAGTAATATGTTTTGTTGTCTATTACTTTATATAGTGCCTTTCCTATCTATTATATAGAACCTTTCACATCTATCTATCTATCGTGCCTTTCATATCTATCTACCATATAGCACCTTTCACATCTATCTGTTATACAGTGCCTTTCATACCTGTCTGTTATTTTATATTGTGCCTTACCTATTGTCATGAGCATCAAGCATGGACTAGCATCCCAGCCAGGATAGTTCAAGGTTCCCTATCCAGCTGGGAGGCCAATTTAATGGAAGGATAGAATGAGACTGCCAACAGGAGCCATTTGCTCCCCCAGTCCAACAGGTGGCAGAAGATCTCTGGTGTGTCTCCCATATACTGTACATTCCCAAAGGGCTTTATGGTAATTGGAGTTCCAGTGGGCAGTCCTGCTGGGTCTCAAGGGAACCACACGAGGGAGCTGTAGGGATGATGTTTTCTCCTTTTAGGGCAGTTCCACGTGACACAGAAGATATGCAATGTGGCATATATTGTGCCTTATCTATTAATTATCTATCATTTTATATATGTGCCTTATCTATTAATTATCTATCATTTTATATAGGTGCCTTACCTATTAATTATCTATCATTTTATATATGTGCCTTATCTATTAATTATCTATCATTTTATATATGTGCCTTACATATTAATTATCTATCATTTGATATATGTGCCTTACCTATTAATTATCTATCATTTTATATATGTGCCTTACCTATTAATTATCTATCATTTTATATATGTGCCTTACATATTATTTATCTATCATTTTATATACTGCATGATCTATCTATCTGTTATACAGCACCTTTCATTTCTATCTATCTATCTATCTA
The DNA here is from genome assembly GCF_016835505.1 of Polypterus senegalus. NCBI lineage: Eukaryota > Metazoa > Chordata > Cladistia > Polypteriformes > Polypteridae > Polypterus > Polypterus senegalus. The sequence goes on along the minus strand of NC_053160.1, from coordinate 180,776,240 downwards.
TCTATCTATTATATAGTGCCTTTCATATCTATCTATCTATCTATCTATCTATCTATCTATCTATCTATCAATCAATCAATCACATGGAGCCTTTCAGATCGATCTATCTATCTTTCAATCATTTTATATAATGCCTTATCTATCTGTCTGTCTATATGTTGGTGTTTCGTGGGTAAGTGACAGTTGCTAGATTTGAGAAAGAAGGAACTTTATTTAGGGCGGCACAGTGGCGCAGTGGGTAACGCTGCTTCCTCACAGTAAGGAGATCCAGGTTTGCTTCCCAGGTCCTCCCTGCGTGGAGTTTGCATGTTCTTCCCGTGTCTGTGTGGGTTTCCTCCCACAGTCCAAAGACCTGCAGTTTAGGTGAACTGGCGATTCTAAATTGTCCCTAGTGTGTGCTTGGTGTGTGTGTGTGCCCTGCCCAGGGTTTGTTTCCTGCCTTGTGCCCTGTGTTGGCTGGGATTGGCTCCAGCAGTCCCCCGTGACCCTGTAGTTAGGATATAGCGGGTTGGATAATAGATGGATGGAATTTTATTTACTGCACTTGGGGTGGTTATTAAGGTTTATATTTTTGGGATCCCTTTTGTTATTTACAGAAAACGTATATAAAAAAATATATATAATAATTTAATATTTCAATGATTCTATAATCTTACAGCTCTCCATCCTAGTCTGAAGGTGCCGACAATTGTACTTTAAGACTTCAACAGAGATTTTTGGCTCTCTAACGGGTAATTCTTCTAAATATGTTATGTGTAAAAAATCTGAACAACAGATAGTCCCTAACCCTCGAAACCTAACAAGTGTATATCAGTCGATGCCATTTTCCCATCACTTAAATTGCTGTCTACTGTATAAAAGCTACTGAGCTACCGCAAACATATTTGGGTTGCACTTTTAAGTACAAAATATTGCAAGGTACTGTTAAAAAGTAGTCTAATAGCTCATGTAATTTCACACCTATTGTAATGAAATATTTAATAAGCAAAAAAAAAAAAAGTCGTAAATAGGTCATTGACAAAATTACCTAAAAAGTGTAAAATGCAAGACTTCCTGTGGATTGGCCTTAATAAATATGCTACAAACAAAATGAAATGCCCAGAATGAAGAGTATATTTTACCATTTCCTTTTAGTGAGAAGTCAAGCAAAATGACACCTTTTATTAGCTAACTGAACAGACTATAATATCCAGGCTTGCGAGACAACTCAGGCCCCTTCATCAGGTGAGATGTAATTATATCTTTGCCTGAAGACGGGGCCTGAGTTGCCTTGAAAGCCTGGATATTGTAATTTTTTTAGATAGCTAATAAAAGCGGCCATTTTGCTTGACTTCTCACTACATTCATAATGGCTAACACGGTACAACACCCTAGTACTACCATTTCCTTAACCCGTAAATGCCGAAAGTGACTCTGCTCTGTTGGGCCCTCGAGCGAGGTTCTTAACCTGCCATTGCTCCATCCTGGGTTTGACGTTAATCTGCACCCAGCCCTGCATTGTCGGCCCTCCAACCTGCAGGGAAAACTTGGAGGTTGGTGACAGAATTGGCACGGCAGCCACCATGAAGAACATCAGACTGTTCCACTCCATCTGAACTAGGGTGGTGCTGAGGTGTCACCCATTGCATGGCTGCACTCGGGTCCCAATCTGGTTTGTCATGTGGTGGGTGCGGCAATGCGCTGTATCAGTGCCTGCTCCTAACCTCCCTCTCTCTCTGTATACCGCGTATCTTCTTCTTCTTCCTGCCGCTCCCATTTAGGGGTCACCACAGCGGATCATCCTTCTCCATCCATCCCCATCTTTTACATCATTTTCTTCCCCTTTTCCTCTTGCCCGGCGGTTCCATCCTCAACATTCTTTTCCCAAAGTGCCCAAATCATCTCAATGTCGCTATCTGTCACTTGGTCCCCAAACTGTCGTACCTGCATTGTCCCTCTAATATTCTCATTCCCAATCCCGTCTATCCTTGAAAATCGCAGCACCTTCAACTCCGCCATTTTCCCACTGAGCCTCCCGTCTTCTGGTCAGTGCCACGGTCTCCAAACCATACAGCACTACGGTATTATAGACCTTCCCTTTCACTCTCCTATCATGAATCCCTCCTGACACTCTCCCAGTCCCCCCTGCCTGCCTTCTGCGCACTGTCAATATCCAGCGTCTGCGGCGTACAAACGGGTCACAAGCTGGACGCCGTACATTTCACAATAAAAGTACTTCCCGCTGCTTTAATCGCATCTGCATTCAGGTTTAAACATAACTGAAAACAACGCCGGCCTCTCTCTTTCCCTCCGTCTAATTTCAAGCCTTGTCTTCTTCCAAAGCCCTGCCTGCAGGCTGCCGTTTTTAACTCCTTTTCACGGGCCTTGTGGGAGCCGTATCTCGAGATCACACAGCCGTGGCCGCTTCAGCACCCGTTTGAAGCCGATCAGATGCAAATACAAAACAGATCTGAGCCGACTCTTTACTGGCAAACCGCTGGAATGCTGAGAAATGTTTTGCAATGAAGGGCTTGATTGAAACTCAGAACTGCATTAATTTGTCGTAAAAAGGGGCCTTAAAAATGTATTCATCAAAATTTCCAAGAGAAAATACGGGATCTTCCAATGATGGACTTCCAGGGTTTGGGTTTGAATGAATATCAACATATAAAAAAGAAAGAAAGAAAGAAAATGCCAGCTGTCGAGGATCAGTTTGCTTTCCCCGTTTTATTTTTTTTTTTTCTCGATGGCTATTTCGCCTTTCAGCGTTTTCTTGGCAGCAGCGCAGGGGGTCAGATTCTTTTCCAAGCATTCATGAACTGCATTTATGTTTTTTCTTTTCTTTCGCCAATCTACGCGCCAGTTGGTATTCGTTCTCTGTTTAGAAATTCTCTTTAAATGTAGAGGCTGAAGTCATTATGCTTATTTGTCATAAGTGATCTCCAGAGAGAAGCTTTTTCGAAATTCAAGGACCAATTACTGTAACAGCGACCAGTGACGCTGGCACGTCAGTCTGCAGACAAGTCTCAAGGGATCAGTGACATGGAGAGAAAAAGGCCACACAAGCTAAGGAGATACTGCTGCTACTGATGATGACGATCGACGTTTACGAGGAAACACCGCAGACGATCGGAGTCTGTGCAAAAACACGTTCATCCAGTAACTGTGGGGGGGGCCGCTGTCACGACTCTCAGACACTCAAGTGGTGGCCATGGACGCCATTAAGTGCAAATTGTCTCCACGTATGCAAGTCTCTTCATTCACTGCCCCCACCCCATAATGTCTGTAACAAAGGCACTTACAGTGGGATGCAAAAGTTTGGGCAACCTTGTTAATAGTCATTATTTTCCTGTATAAATCGTTGGTTGTTACGATAAAAAATGTCAGTTAAATATATCATATAGGAGACACACACAGTGATATTTGAGAAGTGAAATGAAGTTTATTGGATTTACAGAAAGTGTGTAATAATTGTTCAAACAAAATCAGGCAGGTGCATAAACTTGGGCACCACAAAAAAGAAATGAAATCAATATTTAGAAGATCCGCCTTTTGCAGAAATTCCAGCCTCTAAACGCTTCCTGTAGGTTCCAATGAGAGTCTGGATTGTGGTTGAAGGTATTTTGGACCATTCCTCTTTACAAAACATCTCTAGTTCATTCAGGTTTGATGGCTTCTGAGCATGGACAGCTCTCTTTAACTCACACCACAGATTTTCAATTATATTCAGGTCTGGGGACTGAGATGGCCATTCCAGAACGTTGTACTTGTTCCTCTGCATGAATGCCTTAGTGGATTTTGAGCAGTGTTTGGTCGTTGTCTTGTTGAAAGATCCAGCCCGGCGCAGCTTCAGCTTTGTCACTGATTCCTGGACATTGGTCTCCAGAATCTGCTGATACTGAGTGGAATCCATGCGTCCCTCAACTTTGACAAGATTCCCAGTCCCTGCACTGGCCACACAGCCCACAGCATGATGGAACCACCACCATATTTTACTGTAGGTAGCAGGTGTTTTTCTTGGAATGCTGTGTTCTTTTTCCTCCATGCATAACGCCCTTGTTATGCCCAAATAACTCATTTTAGTTTCATCAGTCCACAGCACCTTATTCCAAAATGAAGCTGGCTTGTCCAAATGTGCTTGAGCAGACCTCAAGCGGCTCTGTTTGTGCTTCCTCTTCATCACTCTCGCATACAGCATCTCCTTGTGTAAAGTGCGAATGGTTGAGCGATGCCCAGTGACTCCATCTGCTGCAAGATGATGTTGTAGGTCTTTGGTGCTGGTCTGTGGGTTGACTCTGACTGTTCTCACCATTCGTCGCTTCTGTCTATCCGAAATCTTTCTTGGTCTGCCACTTCGAGCCTTAACTTGAACTGAGCCTGTGGTCTTCCATTTCCTCAATATGTTCCTAACTGTGGAAACAGACAGCTTCAATCTCTGGGACAGCTTTCTGTATCCTTCCCCTAAACCATGATGGTGAACAATCTTTGTCTTCAGGTCATTTGAGAGTTGTTTTGTGACCCCATGTTGCTACTCTTCAGAGAAAATGAAAGGAGGAGGGAAACTTACAATGGACCCCCTTAAATACTCGGATTCACCTGTCTGTGTATGGAGGTCAGGGGTCACTGAGCTTACCAAGCCAATCTGAGTTCCAATAATTAGTTGTAAAAGTTTGGGAATCAATAAAATGACAACGGTCCCCAAATTTATGCACCTGCCTGATTTTGTTTGAACAATTATTGCACACTTTCTGTAAATCCAATAAACTTCATTTCACTTCTCAAATATCACTGTGTGTGTCTCTTATATGATATATTTAACTGACATTTTTTATCGTAACAACCAACGATTTATACAGGAAAATAATGACTATTAACAAGGTTGCCCAAACTTTTGCATCCCACTGTATCTACTCCACAGTATAAAATTACAAACCCAACAATTCAGATCTGTGATTAAAGTCCGCATTGTAGACTTTCATTGAAGGGGATTTGCAGACATTTCTGTCACACAACACTTTTACTACATGATGGCCCCCTTTTAGGATGTCATAATGTTTGGGATGCAGCATTGGCAGGTCTGTTAAAGCCATTGTCATATTTACAGTCATATGAAAAAGTTTGGGAACCGCTCTTAATTCTTTGGATTTTTGTGTATCATTGGCTTAGAGTTGTAGAGAGTGAGAAGTCGAGCAAAATGACACCTTTTATAAATAATATATCGTTATTTGGAACACTTGCATTTCATGTCTATAACAATCTATAAACACATCGTTAAAGCAGAAACATTTATCATGTTTTAGTAATAATTGACAAAATGTAGACATCCTTCTATATAAAAGCGGTCGGGATTGTCCTTCCATCCCGTGAGTGCTACGCAGGAGCGGAGTTTCACACACGCCCGTCCATTTTGCAATGCACGATGGGATTTGTAGTTTTGTTTTTCCAGGTAAAAGATGATTTTCTACTCCAGACTGTGCGATATCTTCTTCTTTCTTACTATATAAAAGTGGTTGGGATTGTCCTTCCGTCCCATGAGTGCTACACAGGTGCGGAGTTTCACACATGCCCCGCCCATTTTGCAATGCACGATGGGATTTGTAGTTTCGTTTTTCCAGGTAAAAGATGATTTTCTACTCCAGACTGTGCGATATCTTCTTCTTCTTTCTTACTATATAAAAGCGGTCGGGATTGTCCTTCCATCCCGTGAGTGGAAAGCGTAGCGGTATTCCGCTTATCACAGACTTACTACTTGCAGCTTGCGGTACGAAGCGACATGATGTGAGCGGAGTTCTGGTGCTCCCATCGTTCCCTTACTTTTGTGTGCGATGCGCTGGAAAAATAGACAAAATGATGTCTCTGGAAATAATTAATGTTGGAGTACAAATGCCTCACCGCGTAGTAAATATCAGGGGAGCTCAAAAGGGCGACCTCAATATAGAAAAAAAGTTTAAATTTCATCACAAAAATAACAGAAACTATGAGTATTAAAGTAATACGCTCAAATGCAATATAACCAAATTCATGAGTTTGTATAAAATATCAAATTGATCTACATATTGAATTGCCTTAAGAAGTGGTCAACTTAAAAGTCGGTCTCCTTAAAAGGCGGGTGAGCCTAGTGAAGTGTATAATGTGTGAAACCTGAACTCCAAATATCAAATAAACACTTTCACAAAAGGTATAACAAAACAAGTGCACTTCTATTCAAGAATATAACTGCAGAAAACCAACCTGCGTTAGGGTGCGACACTGACACGTATTTACTACGACCACTTCAGTGGCGCAACGATATCAACTGTTGACTGGTACTCAAAACGTTATGGGTCCGTTCCCGGACGACTTCATTTTGAGAAGTGAGCTGCTCGTATTCTTACTATTTTAAAATAGAAACATACATTTGATTTGAGTTTGTAACAGCTGGTGTAAATTTATGATACTTGTAAAGGTCATCTTTGTTTTTTTATTTAGTTTTATTCTCTCGGTCGCATTCACGCTCACCCTGTTCTGACATTGCTGTTTTCACGTAAAGACGTGCTATAGCAGAGGTGAACTCAGATGATGACGCCGGTTCTACATCGGACAAAGAATGCACGTCGAACTTTTTGCCGTCGCTGTACTTTGTATATGTACACGGGAAGCTCTGCAGTCTACTTGTGACTTTATGCTGCAGGAAGGTAAGTAAATAAATCAAGATAAATAACATTTATGTAAGTAACATATAAATGTTAATGTTTTGGGCACATGCACCGTCCAGACCTAAACACCAGAGTGGAGAGCCGCTCATGTACTGAAGAGTCTAGAGCTGCAGGTGGAAGGTGCCATCGCTGTACTTTGTATATAAGAGCCAGACTGAATGTTATTTACCTATTTATCTTGAGTTATTTACTTACTTCCTACAGCATAAACATAAATGAAAACCAGCAACATCTGTCCATTAATTAATTGATGAACTACAGCCAGTATAAATAACCCTGTTATTTCATTCTATGGCTTGTTGATGTTCCCATTCTGCTAAAACTGTTGATTTTCTATTTTCTAAGAGCAGCGTCAAACTGTTTTGTGGACCACAGCAGATCAACATTCCTGAGACCATCACCTTTACTTTCAGAGGTTGCTGGTCACATGATGGCTCATTGTGTATCTCATTATTGTTTGGCTGCCAATTGAGTCAAGTCAAGCTGGGGAGCATGCACTGGTACAGTGCATTGCCGCACCCACTACATGGCGAAACAACTCGGGATCCCAGGGGTCCAGTCCAGTCCCACCCTCCGGAAATGACCCTCCATCTGCCGCAGCCAGGTGTTACGTGAGCAACCTTTTGGCCTGGTCCAGCCAATTGGGTCCCCAACAATGAGGATCTTATGAGCCGGATCACCCTCGGGGAAACGTGCCACATGGCCGTAGTGCCGTAACTGATGCTCCTTCACAATGCAGGTAATGTGCCTCATTCGGGACTCCAATTGAGACAAAAAAAAAAAATAACTAAAGAGTAACAAGTGAATCAAAATTAAGGTAAAAGAAGTTAATTGGCAGCAAAAAATGGGTGGTCACTAATGAACAAAAAGGATTATAAATTAAACCTGAAGCCACAGCAGCGCTCCAGGACCGGAGTTGGAGACCCCTGATACAGAACATCCCAGAGAGATCCAATCAGAAGCAGCACAGAATTTTAGAAAGGAAAACGCAAGATGAAAATCGCTCTGTATAATCAGATCCCTTCCACCAGTGCAGGTCAATAAACAGACGTCCATGGCAAGTGCCTAACTTTCACAATAACAAGCCTCTAAGGAAAATAAAAGGATTAGACTGGCACGAATCTAAAAACTATGTGTGTTTCTTTGAACGCCGTGTGGCCTACAGGCAGAAGGCATTAAACATTAAAAACTGGAAGGCTGCTACTTCAATCCCCACCTCTGACTCACTCTGTGCCCTCCAGCAAGTCACTTAAGCAGCCCATAATTTGATTCAGTAAAATGAACTGCAATAATCGCACTGCCGCCATGTGCTCATAAAGCACCATGCAAAGAAATTCATTACAGAAAGCTGCTATATAAAATGAAGGTCATTTCTTGGAGATTGACACTACCAGTCAAACTTTTTAGAACACCTCCCTTTTTCCACCTAAAATGGTGAAAAGGTAAGCAGTAAACTGCCAGGGGTTTAAATTTAAAGTTTAGCTTAGCAAAAACTAAAAAAAAAAAAAAAAGGATGTTTCAGAATATTATTCTGCGGGGAACAACTAATGGGTTACAATCTACAGATATTCTGCAGCAATGAAATAAATGTAAGCCTTGCAAGTTGAAGCAAACAATTTGCACAGGTGTCCCAGCTTCTGTTGATTACTTAAAACCCTTCTTTCTGCCTGTCCCATAGCAGAGTTGGAACAGACTTTGTTGCTACACCCTCTTGGACAATATTGCACTGGCATAGAAACAAATAAACGATGGCAAATAAAAACATAAGACAAGGAATCATTTAATGTACAAAATTGTATTCATATTTTTTGGTTCTTCAAAGTAGCCTGCACCATGCACTGATCGAACAGATAAAACTGTGGTAAATTTGGATTCATCTGTCCATACTGTCTGTAGTAGTTCCCAGCCGGTATCTCCAGTCCCTATTTTGTCGATGTCACTCGCCCTTTTCAGACCCGCAGCACAAAGTCTCCTCCTCACAGTACAAACTGACATTTGCTTTTGCCGACCTGCACTGTTAAGCGCCTGTGATAACAAAAGTTGGTGACCCTCAAAATGTAGACATGAAGTGTATAATGTGTGAAACCTGAAGTCCAAATATCAAATAAACACTTTCACAAAAGGTAAAAGTATAACAAAACAAGTGCGCTTTTATTGAAGGATATAACTGCCGAAAAACAACCCGCGTTAGGGTGCGACATTGACACGCATTTGATACGACTTCTTCAGTGGCACAACGTTATCAACTGTTGACTGGTAATCAAAACTTCATGGGTTCGATCCCCGACGAGTCTGTTTTGAGAAGTGAGCTGCTCTTATTCTTACTATTTTAGAATAAAAACATACATTTGATTTCAGTCAGTCTGTAACAGCCGGTGTAAATTTATGACACTTGTAAAGGTTAGCTTTGTTTTTTTTATTCAGTTTTATTCTCTCAGTTATGTTCACACTCCCCCCCGATCTGACATTGCTGTTTTCACGTAAAGACTCAATATAGCAGAGGTGAACTCAGATGATGACGGGGGTTCTACATCGGAGAAAGAATGCACGTCGCACTTTTGCCGTCGCTATACTTTGTATATGTACATGGAAAGCTCTGCAGGGGCACTGCCAGGGGTTTAAATTTAAAGTTTAGGTTAGCAAAAACTAAAAAAAAAAGGATATTTCAGGGAACAACTAATAGGTTACAATCTACAGATATTCTGCAGCAATGAAATAAATTTAAGCCTTGCAAGTTGAAGCAAACAATTTGCACAGGTGTCCCAGATTCTGTTGATTACTTAAAACCCTTCTGCCTGTCCTATAGCAGAGTTGGAACAGACTTTGTTGCTACACCCTCTTGGACAATATTGCACTGGCATAGAACAAATAAACGATGGCAAATAAAAACATTAGACAAGGAATTATTTAATGTACAAAATTTTATTCATATTTTTTGGTTCTTCAAAGTAGCCTGCACCATGCACTGATCGAACAGATAAAACTGTGGTAAATTTGGATTCATCTGTCCATACTGTCTGTAGAAGTTCCCAGCCAGTATCTCCAGTCCCTATTTTGTCGATGCCACTCGCCCTGTCAGACCCGCAGCACAAAGTCTCCTCTTCGCAGTACAAACTGACATTTGCTTTTGCCGACCTGCACTGTTAAGCCGTTGTCCTGTGAGGCGCCTGTGATAACACAAGCTGGTGACCCTCAGAAACTCGTCTTCTGATTGGCTTGTGACTTTGGCTCTGCCAGATGTCCTCCAATCAGAGTCTCTTCCAGTTTCAATCTGCCTGTGGATTGTGTAGGACACCACTGGACTCACTGACACTTGGATTTTTTTGCAATTTCTCTAAACGAAAGGCCTACACGTCTAAGGGTAATCGCTCTGTCTCATTTCATTTGTTAATTGTTTACTTGCCATCATACAGTACCAGTAACGGCACACTGCATGATAACGTGCAGTAAATACATTTGAAGTGAAGATTGGCTGAGATATTCCCGATTTGTCAGTCAGTTTCCTGAGAAGTGAAAACAGGCAGCCAATACAAACTGATTAAAAAACCAAAAAAGCGTCTTCAGGGCAAATACGCAGCATTGGCCCTCATAAAAGGGAACAAAAACACAGTCTGTACATCATATTCATCACTTCTGAGGTGTGCCACATCAACGTACATTATATAGTAACACTTGACTTGAGCATTCCTAGTTTTCCTCCTGTTTCTCTGCACATTTATCATTCGTTTGCTCAGAGGTTGATGCGCTTGCTGCTTCTTTTCGCCACCCTAGCAGCCCGCTGCTTCTCTTTTTTTGTCGGCATCTTCTCACGTTAGAACTTATTAAGTCAGCGTTTGTGTTGTAATTACTTAGTATGTTTTCCTTAATTTTTCACTAAAGCTGGCACTTAAGTCTTCAATCTGCCTCAAGAATGATTTAAGATATGAAGAGACAGGTGAAGTGACGGCGAAGGTGGTAGTGACGAGAGCGGCGTCCGAACTGCTGCCCGCTGCCAAGAGTGGATTCTACAATAAAATAAAATAAAAATAAAAAGAGGAATAACCTTGGAGGTCAATCATTACCCCGAAAGCGGACAGTAGACGTCACGTAGTATATGTGGACCAAATATCAGGTCAATACTTCAAATGCTTTGCGAGCTACAGGTGATTTAAATTCCTGGACAGACAAAAGGACAGCCACTGTAGCGTATTATATCTATACATATATATATAAAAGCCAAATACCACTGACTCACTCATCACGAAATCTCCCAAACCATGAGGACTTGAAATTTGGAATGTGGATTACCCTTGGCCCACAGGTGCTCTCTAAGAAAAGGTTTTAAAAAGTTCATGGTCTAAGCATGAAAATTCTTATAGTTTTTTAGACCCGTTTGTATTTCTGTCCGCTTTTCACGAGAGAACTACTTCACGGATTTAGATCGGGTTTTTTTCTATTATTTGCTTAAACATTCCATTGATTTTGTGACTTTCTCATAGCGCTAAGTATCAGAGTTTGCTTGCAGTAGCAATTTATTAGCGTGAATCCGAGAGAGACTCATCGGGCTGCGGGGAGGGGGAGCGGGGCTCTCCTCACTCACGCGTCTGCCTCGGAGCGTAACCTTAACTCCGCTTAGTTAGTGAATGAGAGAACTACTTAACCGATTTAGATCGGGTTTTTTTCTATAATTTGCTTGAACACTCCGGTTGATTTTGTGACTTCTCTCATTGCACTAAGAATCATATTTCGCTTGCAGAAGCGATATATTCACGCTAATCCGAGAGAGAGGCTGCAGGCCGAGGGGAAGGGGAAGAGAGACGTCAGGAGTAGAGAGCTGGGCGGGCCCTCCTCATCGTCCTGTTTCACTAATATGCGGGCGAAGCCACAGGGGATGGCTAGTAAGAAGATAATTTTGTACAAGTAGTACTTCAGAGGATGTGGTAACACAGTCTGTTCCAAGACACACAGAGGGGTTTTTGAGTAATCAACAGAAATTGGGACACCTGTGCAAACTGTGCGTTTCAACTTGCAAGACTTCATTTACGTGAATTGCTGCAGAGCATCTGTAGGTTGTAACCTATTACTTGTTCTCTGAAAAAGGTCCATGTGTAATATTCTGTAATGATCTTTTTATTTTCCAGTTTGTGTTATCTAAACTTTAAATTTAAACCTCTGGCAGTTTACGGCTTTGCTTTTCACCATTTAGGTCATTCATTACATTTCAGTATATAGTGCCTTTCATATCTATCTATCTATCTATCTATCATATAGTGCCTTTCATATCTATCTATCTAGTATATAGTGCCTTTCATATCTATCTATCTATCTATCATATAGTGCCTTTCATATCTATCTATCTATCTAGTATATAGTGCCTTTCATATCTATCTATCTATCTATCTATCATATAGTGCCTTTCATATCTATCTATCTATCTAGTATATAGTGCCTTTCATATCTGTCTGTCTATCTATCATATAGTGCCTTTCATATCTATCTATCTATCTATCTAGCATATAGTGCCTTTCATATCTATCTATCTAATAACAATAATAATAACAATGTTAAATAATCTACAGACAGTGACTCTTACTGTGACTGCTTCGAGCCCGAGTGAGCTTGTTGATATGCACCGTGAATCCTTTGTATAGATAATTGTGGTTAAATATGCCCACCTTTGATTTTATTTACTTATTTATTTTTTAATATCGAATCGTCCCGTATTCTGTATATATTTGTGATTTTCTTTTTCTCGTTTCAGGGGAGAAGCCTTATCAAGCCTTGTCTAGAAATTTGCTCGCTCCGATGAACTGACTCGCCATTACAGGAAACACACTGGACATCGTCCTTTCCAGTGGCAAAAATGTGACCGTGCCTTTTCCAGGTCAGACCACCTGGCACTCTGAAGCGACCAAAAAACACGCCTTGCCTTAAGACTCTCATCGCCCACCGTCTCATCTGCCAGAACAAAGGAAAGCTGCAAAAGGGCCTTTCGTCAAAGTCTTAGATCCCCCCCCAGTGCCCCCAACCACCACCATGACTGGTCTTCCCAAGGGTGGCAGCACAGATACTAATCATTCTAAAGTCTGGCAGGGGTGGGTTTGGGGGACTTCCTCACCACTGGAACTCACTCAGTCTTGTGGAAGCCGGCCCGGACACAGACAGGCGGACACGCTGAAGTCACCCAACACACGTTTATTATTGTACTCCATATTTACAAGAGCACACAAAACCCCTACAAGTCCCCAAAGTCCTGGCCAAAAACAAAATGCCTCACTTCCTTCAGGCTGCCTCTTTGTCTCTCCTCCCGAGCTCCGTCCTTCTCAACTCCCGACTCAAGCCAACGAATGGAGGGAGGCGGCCCCTTTTATACGCCCCCGGATGTGCTCCAGGTGCCTCCCGACCATCTACCGCCGGCACTCCCCAGTGTGGTGGAAGTGCCGGCTGTGCAACCGGAAGCACTCTGGGTGTCCCCGTTCCTCTTCCCCCCCAACACTTTCGGGTGTGGCGGAAGTGCTGAGGTCCAGGGCTCCAAAGGCATTGGGGAGCCCCCTGGCAGCGACCACGGGCCCCTACAGGGTTAAGCTTCAAAGCTCTGTAGCTGTGGTTCCCAAAGGTACCAGGGCGGGTGCCCCCATGTGGTCTGGGGGAGGCGTAAGACCTTCTCTGGTCCACCTGGGCGTCCCGGCCGGGTTGCCCCCCCCCCAGCCATCTGCGGCACTCTTTTTTTTTTGTTTTTCCTTTTTGACAAGACTTGGAATGCCAGGTGCCAAAGCATGACTGGAACGATATGGATATCAGGGCAAAATCGTTCTTCAGACGGGTAGCAAGCGCGAGTGCACATCTCCCCAAAAACACAACAGATTCCTGAATGGCTTTTACTTCTTCACTAACAATCACCACGGTCGGCTACTGTACAGTTTTCTTCTGGTCTGCTTTATTGTTGCAAGTAAAACCAGATGGTTTTTGGAAAATGGCAGGAATAAAACTTTTTTTTTTCCAGCTTTAAACACAGATTTGCTAAGTACTGGCAAGGCAGAGAAGGTTTCTGTGCCAGCATCTCATAAAAATTCAGCTAAGCAGAATCGGGGCACAATATTACACATTCCCAGTTAACTCTGTAAATGACAGAACATTGTCTGTTGCCAGTGGAGAGAAATTTTTATCAAGGCCTTCATTTTTAACAGCCACCAAATTTGCTCAGTGGTTTTACACAAAAAAAAAAAGTAAGTTGGCAAACATCTGCATGGGGCGTAACGTTCAGGTGTGCTTGGGAATGTCAGCAGCCTCATTAGCGTTATGTTTACCCCCAGAAAAACAAATCGAAGCCTTTGGATTTTTATTACGTGTAATGGAAACATGTCAGTATCAAAACATCGACATAAATACAGTAGAAAAGATCTGCCTAGTGCCCACTGCTGTTTGTATTCAGATTTAATACACATGCAGGCCCAGATTTTGACCTTTACAAGCCCTGAGGACTTAAAAGATTTTGGTGCCCCCATATATATGACCGGGCAACCACTCTCAGTGGATGACTGAAAGGGAGAGCTGACATGACCAAGACAAGAATGATGGTGTGAGCCTCGGTGGACTGCGTAATTTTGTTGTATTTCCAAGATTAATATAAATCACAATATTTCTTCTTCCTCTTTCAGCCACTCACGTTAGGGGTTGCCACAGCGGAACATCTTGTTCCATATCTTCTAGTCCTCGTCATCTTACACTGTCACACCCATCACCTGCATGTCCTCTATCACCACATCCATAAACCTTCTCTTAGGCCTTCCTCTTCTCCTCTTAACTGGCAGCTCTATCCTTAGCATTCTTCTCCCAATATACCCAGTATCTATCCTCTGCACATGTCCAAACCAATTCAATCTCACCTCTCTGACTTTGTCTCCCAACCATCCAACCTGAGTGGAGCCTCAAATCCCAGCTGAAGACTCACTACTTCAGTTTAGCACACCCTGCCTAGAGCTGCTGATTAACTGTACAGACTCCATCTCTGTTGTTGGTCATTAGCATTAAAACATAAGTAACATGACAGTTAGAATTTGTTACTAACCCTCACCTATTCTGTTTCTCTTCTCAGTACTCAAATGTGGCACTTGGTGCCACGGCCCACCTGCCAAGTTGTTTGCCTGCCTATAGTAAAGTCATCCTTGATGGAGGCTTGCAGGAATCATCAGGTAGAGGGGTCTTTTCATTGGAGTGGCTGGCCCAGCGCTGACTCAGCTGTGGAATGGGGAGGCAGCTTGATGGCCGAGGTCTCCAGGGCTCTAAACAAATCCAAATCGTATTATGGGACATCATCTACTGATGAATTCTGCTCTGTACTTGTAATATTTTTATTTTGCTATTATACTGTATTGAGGATTACTTGTGTTCTGTTCTGTGTATTGTATTGTATTGACCCCCTTCATTTTGACACCCACTGCACGCCCAGCCTACCTGGAAAGGGGGTCTCCCTTTGAACTGTCTTTCATGAGGTTTCTTCCATTTTTTCCCCTACAAGAGTTTTTTTGGGAGTTTTATCTTGTCTTCTTAGAGAGTCAAGGCTGGGGGGCTGTCAAGAGGCAAGGCCTGTTAAAGCCCATTGCGGCACATCTTGTGTGATCTTGGGCTATACAAAAATAAATTGTATTATATTTTATTGTGATGTCCTCATTTCTACTCCTGTCCATCCTCGTCACACCCAATGCAAATCTTAGCGTCTTTAACTCTGTCACCTCCAGCTCTGTCTCCTGCTTTCTGGTCAGTGCCACCATCTCCACCCATATAACACAGCTGGTCTCACTAACGTCCTGTAGACCTTCCCTGTCACTCTTGCTGATACCCGTCGTTCATAGCTCACTCCTGACACTCTTCTACACCCACTCCACCCTGCCTGCACTCTCTTCTTCACTTCTCTTCCACGCTCCCTGTTACTCTGTACTGTTGATCCCGAGTATTTAAACTCACCCACCTCCCTGCATCCTCACCATTCCTCTGACCTCCCTCTCATTCACACACAGGTCCTACTGACCTTCATTCCTCTCCTCTCTAGAGCAGATCTCTAACCTCTGTTATTACTATTTTATTGTTATTTTTGTCATTATATATATACATACACAGTGGAACCTTGGTTTACGAGTAGCTTGGTTTACGAGTGTTTTGCAAAACAAGATACATTTTTAATAAATTTTGACTTGATAAACGAGCGAGGTCTTGCAATACGATTAGTATGGATACACTTTGTCTGCTGAGCGTCATGTGATCACAACTGAGCTGATGGTTCTTCTCTTGAGGGCAATCGTCTCCTATTCTCCATCTGAGTCTGTGTGCCTCACTCATTTAGTCAACATCCGTACGAGCGTATACTGTTTACTACAGCATTGTGACTGTGTGTGTGTGTGTGCTGTGAAGTTCGAGTCCCCATCTTGCGTCCCAAAACACGAAGCTGAGTCTCAGTACTTTAACAACACCAGCTTTATTCAGCTTGAAACAGCAACAGCGCGGTTATTTATTGTAGCGGGATCTTTATAATGTTCCTTGTATCACCCATCGACGGCAGGCGCTTATAGCATGTCTGCGATCTTTTTGGATGTGCTTATACGGTGAACTGCTACAGCGCTGGGAGACTGCGATTGTTTTGGGACGCTCTTCCGCGGGTCGTCCCGTTGGGTGGAATCCCACATGAGTTTAAAAACTCACTCACACCAGCCATGATTCTTTTTTTTTTTTATTAATTTTATTGCACTCCATACAAAGCAATCAAGTTTTTACAAAAAGAAAAATAGAGTTAAGAACAGATCGATCCCCACCCTTCTTTTCTTCTTTTTAAAGATAAAGTGCAGGTTAATTTGTTTTACGTATTTTTACTTTATATTTTGTATTAATCATTTTTATATGAATAGTTTTGGGTTGTGTAACAAATCGACTGAGTTTCCATTATTTCTTATGGGGAAATTCACTTTGATATACGAGTGCTTTGGACTACGAGCACGTGTCTGGAACGAATTATGCTCGTAAACCAAGGTTCCACTGTGTGTGTATATATATATATATATATATATATATATATATATATATATATATATATATATATATATATATATTTGCATGTATTTTTTTTCATTTAATGTAGGAGTCCCTTTTGGGTGCAGCTCCACCATTTGTAGTTTTGCACCATATGGTCCATGGTAATCCAGCAATGGAAAACTCATGCGGTGGCCCCCTTCCCTTGATATCCTAAACACAGGCTTAATCCGCTTAATGGTTAGTCCAGCCCTGTAGACCTCCATTATGTGGTTCATTTTAAAACAGTCACAACGGCAAGGCCCTAAATCAGGAGAGTACAAGTGTGTCTGTACGGTTTGTGCCGGATCCACACAATCAGTGAGCCCCTTGTGTCATTGTAGTCTTAGCGACGTCCACTTTTCCCCTGACACTGACAGTGACAGTTGCTGCCTTGTGAACAGTACCCAGGGGGCCAGCATGTTGAGCTGAACATCTGCATCAAGCCCACAGAGTCACACACTTACACACGACTCATGTGGAACTCGTGACCGTTACATTGACTGTAATCTTCACCGTGACTTCATTAATTATTTCTCTATCTATGCTTACATTTTAACTTTACTTTTACTCAGTGTATATTTGGAACTGTTAATAGTGACTGTGCTTCTCAAAATGTAATGTTTACTTAGTTTATTGTCTACTCTTATACAGGTGCATCTCAACAAATTAGAATATCATCGAAAAGTTAGTTTATTTCAGTAACTCAGTTCAAAAAGTGAAACTCCTATATTATATCCTAGATTCATTACACACAGAGTGATATATTTCAAGTGTTTATTTTTTTTTTTTCCATTTTGCTAATAATGGCCTACAGGTAATGAAAACTCAGTGACAAAAAGATGCCTGACAAAAGAAAAGAAGAAGCAGTGGGCCACTAGGGTGGAGAAAAGAAGAGCTGCTCAGGAAGCAGCAAGCGCATCAACCTCTGAGCAAACGAATGATAAACGTGCAGAGAAAGAAAGAGGAGGAAAACTAGGAATACTCAAGTCAAGTGTTACT
Source organism: Polypterus senegalus (assembly GCF_016835505.1). NCBI lineage: Eukaryota > Metazoa > Chordata > Cladistia > Polypteriformes > Polypteridae > Polypterus > Polypterus senegalus. Next base: position 180,758,526 of record NC_053160.1, on the reverse strand, counting down.
ATATAATGTACGTTGATGTGGCACACCTCAGAAGTGATGAATATGATGTACAGACTGTGTTTTTGTTCCCTTTTATGAGGGCCAATGCTGCGTATTTGCCCTGAAGACGCTTTTTTGGTTTTTTAATCAATTTGTATCGGCTGCCTGTTTTCACTTCACAGAGGATGAAAGTCAAGTGTGTTCGCTGCACGTTATCATGCCGTCCCGCTACTGGTAACTGATAATTTTCCGTGGTGGGCAATGGATTAGTAAAATAATGATAAATCGATGCATATATCGGGAAAATAAATCCCCGAAATGACTAGGCTAGAGTCGTTAGGTCAGGCCAATGCAGTATCAGCTACCAACAACCAACTACCTGATTATAAGAGTGGTCCGAAGGACGGGGAGAGGAAATGGTAAAAAACGGGTGGCTTTGTTCAAAAAAAAAAAAAAGGCTGCCATGATAGGAAGGGATCAGGGTGTGCTTAAAAACGATTTTATTTAATTTGACTCCTCCGTCTGTTTGTTTGTATGGGTCTAATCTTGCAAGTGATGGCGAATTTCTTCAAATTTGGCACACGTGTTCAGTATCGATTACAATACAATAACTCGTCAAAACCAATGCAATTATGAAATTACGTAATCAAAGGTTATGTGATTCCAATTAACGCGCACACAACAATGACAGAGAGAGAATATAGTGAGATATCGGAGAATACAAGCGAGAGACGCATCGGATTGACCCCACTTGTGTTTTCCAGTGAGTGGAGTGGGTTAATACACGTGCTGACTTGAGAAGGAGTAGCCTCAAATATCACGGTCAGGATGCATTGGCGTAAGCTTGCCGTTCTGTCGTCGATGTTTTATATTCGCAGCGACCGAGCGCTAACCATGTAAGAGCCTGAACAGAAAAATAGAGACCAAAATAAAATTCTTTTTAGTATTCAAATAATTCCACAGTGGTATTATGTAATATTTATTATTAAAGAAGTGTCTCGTTCATGAAAAATGATAAAAGAAAAATCATTTGCAAAATACTCAAAAACTAAAAAGTAAAAAATAAAATAAATATTTTTTTTTTTTTAAAGTTAAAATGATTTTATTTACTATAGTAAAGCAAAAAATAAATTTTTCTTTAACCACAATTTTTGTGGTTATATGTGACTAAATAAAATCATGGGGCACACATAAATTAATTAATTCAATCATTAATAGAATAGCTACTTTCATCGTAAAAAAATTAAAAAACGACGACTTTGTAATTTCCCCTCCCTGCTAAACAAGTTCCAAAAATTGTCTGACTCATTTAAATTATGTGCGCCCCAAGATTTTATTTAGTCACATATAACCACGAAAATTGTGGTTACAGAAAAATGTATTTTTGCTTTTTAGTGCATTCATAACTAAAGTAAATTCATCCATCCATCCATTTCCCAACCCGCTGAATCCGAATACAGGGTCACGGGGGTCTGCTGGAGCCAATCCCAGCCAACACAGGGCACAAGGCAGGAACCAATCCTGGGCAGGGTGCCAACCCACCGCAGGACACACACAAACACACCAAGCACACACTAGGGCCAATTTAGAATTGCCAATCCACCTAACCTGCATGTCTTTGGATAGCGGGAGGAAACCGGAGCGCCCGGAGGAAACCCACGCAGACACGGGGAGAACATGCAAACTCCACGCAGGGAGGACCCGGGAAGCCAACCCGGGTCTCCTAACTGCGAGGCAGCAGCGCTACCACTGCGCCACCGTGCCGCCCACTAAAGTAAATTAAATTATTTTATTTATTTTTTTATATATGTGTGTTACGGCCAAAACCCGAAGTTCGGCCAGTTTCTGTCTTGGCTAGCCGTTTCACATTTTAGGCTAGAAGTCCGAATTACTAGAAATGAGCAGTGTATATGCTACTTTGGCCGACCATTTCATCCACTCAAGGTGAAACGATGCTTAAAAACTTTCAGATCTGCACGACAAATTGCTCAAGGCAGGTGTTGTCCAGAAAGTGGACGCCACTTGAGACGGCCTTCCCCTCGCCCTAACCCTAACCTTAAGGTCAATAAAATAGGTCCCTGATGTTAAGCCACTATTTTAGGGCTAAAATGATAACAGAAATGTGAAACCTACTTATATACCTAAACTTAATTATTGTGAAACAACTGAGTGGCGTCCGCTTTCTGAACAAGAGCCGCCAAGGCGTCACTCGATGCAATTGCACTACTAAGTGCGCAACAAATCGCTGGTCATGCCTTTTTTCTTCCGACTTTGGCCGATCGCCATATGCCATTTCGCAAACTGGCTGGCCAAATCCCAAAATCGAGGAAAATATTGGGCATTGGCCATTTCCCAATTTGGCCAGACACTTCCCACTTTGGCCGATTTCGGGTTTTGGCTGTAACATATATATCAGTAACGGCGTTTGGCACGAATACACTTGACTAAAGCCTTCCTAGTTTTCATCCTCTTTCTGTGTACGTTTACCATTCATTTGCTCAGAGGTTGATGCGCTTGCTGTTTCCTGAGCAGCTCTTCGTTTCTCCACCCTAGTGGTCCACTTCTTCTCTTCTACTGTCGGCATCTTTTCACATTAAAACTGATTAAGTCAGTGTTTGTGTTGCAATTACTTAGTACGTTTTCTTTCATTTTTCACTTAAGCTGGCACTTAAGTCTTTAATCTGCCTCAAAAATGATTTAAGATATGAAGAGGTAGGGGAAGTGACGGCGAAGGTGGTAGGGATTAGAATGGTGCCCGTACACATGCACCACACCGCTGCCCTGCTGCCCGCTGCCGAGAGTTGATTCAACAATAAAATAAAATAAAAATAAAAAGAGGAATAACCTTGGAGGTCAATCATCACCCTAGCTGATAGTAGACGTCATGTAGTATATTTGTACCAAATTTCAGGTCAATACGTAGTACTAGGGTGTTGTACCATGTTAGCCATTATGAATGTAGTGAAAAGTGAAGCAAAATGACACCTTTTATTGGCTAACTAAAAAGATTACAATATGCAAGTCTTTTTAGTTAGCCAATAAAAGGTGTCATTTTGCTTCACTTTTCAGGTCAATCGGATAGATAGATAGATAGATAGATAGATAGATAGATAGATAGATAGATAGATAGATAGATAGATAGATAGATAGATAGATAGATAGATAGATAGATAGATAGATAGATAGATAGATAGATAGATAGATAGATAGATAGATAGATAGATAGATAGATAGATAGATAGATAGATAGATAGATAGATACTTTATTACTCCCAAGGGGAAATTCACATACTCCAGCAGCAGCATACTGATAAAGAACAATATTAAATTAAAGAGTGATAACAATGCAGGTATAACAGACAATAACTTTGTATAATGTTAACGTTTACCCCCCGGGTGGAATTGAAGAGTCGCATAGTGTGGGGTCTCCTCAGTCTGTCAGTCGAGCAGGACGGTGACAGCAGTCTGTCACTGAAGCTGCTCCTCTGTCTGGAGATGATCCTGTTCAGTGGATGCAGTGGATTCTCCATGATTGACAGAAGTCTGCTCAGCGCCCGTCGCTCTGTCCGGCTCCGTGCCTACAATTAGAGTCTGCCTTCCTCACAAGGCGTAAGGTGTCCCTCTTCTTTATGCTGCCTCTCCAGCACACCACCGCGTAGAAGAGGGCGCTCGCCACAACCGTCTGATGGAACATCTGCAGCATCTTATTGCAGATGTTGAAGGACGCCCGCCTTCTAAGGAAGTATAGTCGGCTCTGTCCTCTCTTGCACAGATCATCAGTATTGTCAGTTCAGTCCAATTTATCATCCAGCTACAACCCCAGGTATTTATAAATTAGTTCTGCACTCTGTTAGCAAGCTACAAGTGATTTAAAATCCTGGACAGACAAACGAACAGCCACGGTAATGTTTTATATACTGTATAAAGATATATTTTTTTTATATCAGACCAAATGCTTCTTAACTGTTTCTGATTACCTTCACAGCCGACTCTTACTGCACAACTCGTCCCAAGATAAATGCGCAGACGCAGGGCCTGGGCTGGGATTTGAACCCAGTGAAGCCCGTGAGGCTCAACACGACTCTCTTTCAACCATTTGTCTCATTCAAATTTGTCTTAAGCAGAACTGGCAGCGACGTACGAATAAACAGCAGGTTTTGGTGATGCTATCACACCCCTCTACTGACTTCCACAAGGCTCGTCAGATACCAAGCAGTCAATTTGGGCCTGCGAAGTATTTAAAAGACAATGTAGGGTCACGTCTGCCAAGACTCATGGCTTTGAAATTTTTGGACAGGAAATGCAAAAATCAACATATGCAACCCTTATCTTCGAGAACCTGGGACACTTCCAACTTTGGCTTGATTCATTGGGTGAAAATGCAGAGCAGCGCAGGAGGGCTGCAAGAACAAAAGTCTGTGATCTCCTAGAACAATATTAGCATTGATGGAAATCTTAAAACCCAGAAAACGGCAAAACAGAAACTAAATGAGAGAAGAAAACAAAAATCTTTTAAAGCCTGGAGAAATAAAATTAATTATGAAAATAAGATGAAAGATAAGGTCCGTAGAAATAAGTCAGTTGGCAATGCTCATGTTCATAATGTTCTTGGCCTGAAATCCAATTCCCTTTCCTCCGGACCACACGATGTACGAATAAAAATAAACAGGAACAAAAAAAAAAAGAATAATAAAAAAAAAATTAAAAGGAATTGAGATGTAGTTTAGTGAACTCAAATCTGTAGTCGCAGAGTCTGCACACATTTGTAATAACATTGTGGACCAGCCAAAGGAACGCACTGTGCAACGGTTTAGCCTACCCCGCAATCTACATTAAGAACTTTCATCGCAGTCAAGACGATAAATCAGAATCAATTCAAGATAAGCACTGCAGACATTTACAGTATGGAGAATTCTTACTGCCTTCAGTACTTATCATGTCAACAGTGCTACATACTAAATTACACCCTTCTCAATCTTTAGCTAAAAAACAATATTCCATACCATACTGGTGTAGAAATCAAAAATTTACACCCCAGCCTGGTCACCATCTGTATGAAGGGTCAAACATGAGCCCGTGTCCATGCTGGCTTTTCAGCAACATCCCAAAGACGTGTGTGTTACGCTGAGTGGACAATGTGTGTGTGTGTGTGTGCGTGTGTGTGTGTGAGTGTGCCGTGCGATAAACTGAAACCCCATAGAGGGCTGGTTTGTAATTTATGCTGGCATACAGCGGCCCTATGTTGGAATAAGCAGGCCTGGATATTAAAAGGGCAAGAAAGAACTGAATGGATAAATGACCCTACATATGACATCACCTGTATTTTTAATGCCAGACAACCCAAAAAGTTTGATAATTCAGCAAAACACAGCAGATCATTTCTTATTAACAAAATCATTTTCAACATTTGAAGGTGACATTCTCAACAAAATATTTGGCTACATGTTCTATCGTTTGTATATACAGTGCAACCCTCTGTGCAAAGAAACATTTCACGTTAACACTCACTGTAATGTGTACAAAGTACGATGAAACTCTTAGATACGAGTTACGTAACAAACTGAAAATGACAATGACAATGTGAAACTGGTCTGTGCAGAATCCTTTTTACTTATATACCAAAGTGCTAGATAGACAGACAGATGACAGGAAAGGCACTATACGATAGACAGACAGAGAGATAGATATATTAGCGTAGTTGGCAGGATTAGATAGATAGATAGATAGATAGATAGATAGATAGATAGATAGATAGATAGATAGATAGATAGATAGATAGATAGATAGATAGATAGATACTTTAGCTTAGTTGGCAGGATTAGATAGATAGATAGACACAGACATACAGACAGATAGATATTTTAGCATAGATGGCGGAATTAGATAGATAGATAGATAGATAGATAGATAGATAGATAGATAGATAGATAGATAGATAGATAGATAGATAGATAGATAGATAGATAGATAGATAGATAGATAGATAGATAGATAGATAGATAGATAGATCTACTGTGAAATGTTGAGGTGGCTCAGATATTCTTTGGGGCTGCTTTTCTGTGTCGGACACCACAGGGTGCCTCGCGTCTGTGCAGAGGACAATGACATCTCAAGACTATCCAGACATTCAGGAGCAAAATGTACTGCCCAGTGTCAGAAAGCTCTTCCTCAGTCACACGTCATGGATCACCTAACAAAACACACAGCTAAAAGCACCCAAGAACGGTGAAGAACAAAATAGTGGACTGTTCTGAAATGGCCTTCTAGGAGCATTGATTTGAATTTCATCAGACATCTATGGAAAGCATTGAAACATGCAGTCTGGAGAAGACCCCCTTCAAACCTGACACTAACTGGAGCAGTTTGATCAGGACGAGTGGGCCGAATGACCTGTGGACAGGTGAAGAAGTCTCATGGAGAGCTCCAGGAATCGCTCGTTTGCAGAGATTACCTCTAAAGATTATGTAACAAAACATTACCTGAAGGGTCCTATCATTTGTGTCCATTGGCTTTGTCATTTTTGTTATTGCTTGACATATTCTGTTGAATCAAAACTCTAAAGCAAAGTCAGATTTTTTTTTAATTAACTACTTAATAGCATAATGATGGGTGCCAATGACTTTTGTCAGTTTGTTTCAAGTTATTTCAGAGACACTTGTGGAGTCTTCTTTTTTTTTTTATGAAGGGGTACCAACAAATGTGTCCACACTTTGGGACTCCTAAGTTATGACAATGACAAAAACCAAATAAGCCAAACCTGGATGGCAGGCCAGTCCATTACAGGGGTCACTCACACGTATGCCAACACACACTCATTCATTTTCTAGAACTTGTTACTCAAATACAGAGCCGCTGGGTCCATGGCCTGCTGAGTTGAAGAGGCAAATGTAGGCAAATCTGAAAGGGAGGAAAAGAAAAACTACACTCAACACCCATACTTAACAAATGGATGTGGATCAACGCACAAGCCTTGCCTCCCAGGAACTTACGCAGGCCAGTACTTGGATGCAGTTTGTCCAAAGGGTCCGCCCAGACAAAACCCCCTCATAGACAGGGAGTAACCAGAAAACAGTGTGCCATGAAAATACCATTATGGCTTTTAAAGGACATAACGTTTTATATTTTCAATTACAAATGTGCACACACACCCTATGATGTTAACGCTCCGTCTTCCAAAGTCTAGGGGGGTCTCTATCACTTAGCACAATGTTGTTAGTCAATGTTTCTAAGCAACAGTATGGCTGACACTAACACAATCTGACTTCATAGCTATTTATACTTGAAGTATGGGTTTTAATGTGCCACCTCCCTCTCCCTGAGACTAATTAACTCATGCTCCACTCCAGATGAGGTGACCCCAACAGAACTGTCACTTATTTCTCATACGAAGTGCAATTTTGGTAACCGGACCTTTAAAGTAAATATTCAAACATCCACAACTGGGAAGGACGTTCAAGACACTTCAGGCAGACGGAGTGCGAATCTCACCAATTCGTCAGCAGCTCGCTGATTAAAGTGCACTTCATTGTCTAACGTGTGGCGTATTTTTAGTCATTACGGTATGGGAGATGAATTGCTGGGGCGATCTGTGTGTTCTATCCGTCTATTTCCTAAACCAAAAATTCAGTTCAGAGCTGCAGACTTTTTAAAATGTGGTCTGGCAAAGTAAACAGCAAAAGGACAACAAGGAGTTTTAAAATAACACAATCCCCGGGATTTTTCTCACAGATAGGCTTTATACATCTGGACCCTGTACAATACATCTGGAATATGTTCCACAAAAGTCTACACGTTTTTCAAATCATATACTCAACTGCACAGAGGTGATGATGCGGTAAGTAGCATGGCTGCTTTAAAGTACCTGGACTGCGATTGCATTCCTACAAGTGGTGCCTTCTGTGTGGCCTTTCCATGCTCTCCCTGTGTTCCTTTGGTTTTCCAGCCTGTTCACAGAGTCCAAAGTCCTCCTTTACTAAATCTTCTAAGTTCAGTTTTACAGCATGGTCTTTGGAGGTGGCATCAGGTAAAAAGCAGATGCCAACCCCAATGGAGCAGCCATCCATTGAAAGTGTTATGTTAAACAAGGCTGAATGTGAGAACCCTAAGAGAGAACGTTACGGTGCTGCAGGTGGTGTCGTCCTGTCTCGGCTTTATTTTACCTTTTTATTGCTATATACAGTGAAACCTTGGGTCACGACGGCAATTCGTTCCAAAACTCTGGTCGCAGCCCAATTTGGTCGTGACCCGAAGTAATTGTATGTGAATACAAATAATCCATTCCAGACCGTACGAACTGTATGTAAATATATATTTTTTTGATTTTTAAGCACAAAAATAGTTAATTACAGTAATCCCTCCTCTATCGCGGGGGTTGCGTTCCAGACCCCCCCGCGATAGGTGAAAATCATGTAGAAACCATATGTTTGTATGGTTATTTTTATATATTTTAAGCCCTTATAAACTCTCCCACACTGTTTATAAATATTTCCTGCACAGTTATACAGCATAATCCCTTTGTATTCTCTTAGATATTAGGTAAGATTCATTGAAATTATGTATATAAACACACTGTTTATATACAGTAAAACCTAAATATTATTTTAAAGACATTGAGTGTCTCCGATGTCACATATGTTACAGCCATTACGATAGACTCCAGCAATAAATACATACAATGCAAGTAAAATAGTATACAGTAAATGTGTGTAGAGTGACACTAAACGCACGTACATGTACTAAGTACTGCAAGTAGAAAATTAATTATGGTTACTCACCAACAATGACACGATGACTTGTCCGATAACAATAAGTTTTATTTTACTGCACAACAAAGGAGAGCGTTACAGCCCTTAAAGGAGCCACTTCAGGCGATTGTGTAGCACCGCCGTTGTTCTTCTTCCGCCAGTCTTCAATCCAAATCCCTAAAGCAGATTCCATTCAGACTACTGCCTTATTACATCCACTTACAACTCGTTTTGCACCCTGGTTAAAAGGACACTGCGGCCGTAGATCTTATATTCCTTTCCTACTTTTTAAATAAAAGAATCGTAGCCTTCAACAAATCCAAAACGTTTACCTTTTCGGCAATCGTTAACATCTTCCGTTTGCACTTGGGCACGGCCCCTGAAGCAGTAGCAGATCGTTTTGGAGCCATAATGAAGGGCTTGACTACGCACAAAGATAAACTCAAAAGAGCACAACTCTTTACACAGCGAAACACGTTGATGCTGAATGAGCGAGACGAGACTTCCTGGTTAACACTGCATTCAGCAAGCAGAAACTTAACTGCGTGCTCTGATTGGTTAGCTTCTCAGTCAGGAGGACTTAACTGCGTGCTCTGATTGGTTAGCTTGTCAGTCATCCGCCAATAGCGTCCCTTGTATGAAATCAACTGGGCAAACCAACTGAGGAAGCATGTACAGGAAGTAAAAAGACACATTGTCCGCAGAACCCGCGAAGAAGCGAAAAATCCGCGTTATATATTTAGTTATGCTTTCATATAAAATCCGCGATAGAGTGAAGCCGCAAAAGTCGAAGCGCGATATAGCGAGGGATTACTGTATACCATATTATGCACAGTGTAGTAGTAAACTAAATGTAAAAACATTGAATAACAGTGAGAAAACCTTGAACAGAGAAAACTAACAGTGCAAGAGTTCACAGTACAGCCTTACAAACCGCTTGCTGTAAACACCTTTTTTTAACGAGTTTTAAGCACAAGGGAAAAAAAATGAACATTTGAAAAATCCTTAATTTATACAAAAACTAACCATAAACAACCAAGAAAACTAACCTTGCATGAGTCGAGTTCTGGCATGAAGGAAGTGAGGATGAACTGGGTGGAGAGGAGATTACAGTTTTGAGGTAAAGTCCCTCTGCGCGATGCACGTCTGACCGAGAACAATGTACTGTACAGGGAGAGACTGAACACGTGCGGAAATCACCGGCGAGTACGAACCAGAAGGGAAACTGGCTTGTTCGTCACCCGAGTGTGTGGTCGTGAACAGATGCAAAGTTTGGCCAACTTTCTGGTCATAACCCGATTTGTACATGTGCCGAGACATTCGTGACCCGAGGTTCCACTGTACAGCGACTTAAATATATATACTTGTCATAGAATACCAGAATTGGCAGGTCCACCACTGGCGGGCACCCTGTGCTTTTCACAGACGAGAGCAGGTTCACCTTGAGCAATGTGATAGACGTGAAAGGGTCTGGAGAAGTCATGGAGAACATTATGCTGCCTGTAACATCGTTCAGCATGACCGGTTTGGTGGACGGTCAGTGATGGTCAATCTGGGGAGGCATATCCATGGAGAGACACACAGACCTCTACAGGCCAGACAACGGCACTGCAGGACTGCCATTAGGTATCGGGATGAAATCCTTGGAACCATCGTCAGACCCTATGCTGGTGCAGTGGCTCCTGGGTTCCTCCTGGAGAACGACAATGCCCAGCCTCATGTGGCGAGAGGATGAAGGAATCGATACCATTGACTGGCCCCCCACGATCACTCACCTGACCTTAATCCAATAGAACACCTCTGGGTGGGACATTATGTTTTGGTCCATCTGACACCTCAGACTGTCCAGGAGCTCAGTGATGCCCTGGTCCAGATCTGGGAGGAGATCCCCCAGGGCACCATTATCGTCTCATTAGGACGTTGTCAGGTGTGCATACAAGGACATGGGCGGTGGGGGCATACAAACTACTGAGTATGATTTGGAGTTGCTGCAATGACATTTCGGCCAAATGGACGAGTCTGCCTGCCGCATCATTTTGTTCCCTTTGATTTTCGGGATGTCTTTGAATTCAGCCCTTTGTAGGTTGACCATTTTCATTTCCATCCTTTCGTTCCTAACACATCACCATAGCAGTCGAGATAGCCAGCAGGATTGTTTTTCCCATTCAGATCTGATGTGTTTTCAAAGTGTTCCTTTAATTTTTTTAAGCAGTCGATATTAAAAATCAAAACCTCAAAGCCCTAATTCATGTAAATATTGAAACAGTTTGCTGCAGCACTCCAAATTGTGATCAGGCGCCTCCTGTTTGCTTCACTTTTTCCTGAGCCGTGTTGACTGGAGTCCATCTGTGGCAAACTGAATTGACTGGACAATCATTTAGATAGGCCCACTGTGTAAGGAGGGTCCCACAATTCACACTGCATGGCACGACACAAAACCAGGCCATGAAGTCCAAGCAACTCTGCAGAGACCTCCTCAATCAAGTTGTGGTTAGGCATAGACCAAGGCAAAGGGGATACAACCATTTCTAAAACTTCAGGTGACACCAGGAGCACAGTGGCCTCAAAAACTCTGAAATAGAAGATGACTTAAACCACCAGGACTCTTCCTAGAGTGGGTAGTCCAGCCAAACTGAGTAACCCGGGTTAAGGAAGACTTTGGTCGGGGAGGTGACCAAAAAGTAAATGATCACTCTGACAAAGCTACAGGAGTCCTTTACTGAGATGGGGGAACCAGCCTGGAAGGACAACCAACCAACCAACGACAAACATCTCAGCAATACTCCAATAATCACATGTTTATGGCAGAGTGGCTAGACGGAAGCTGGTCTTGCATAAAAAGGATATGAAACTTATTTGGACATTAAGAACATGAAAGAGAAGATTCTCAGGTCGGATGAGACCAAAACTTGAACAAGCACTATGTCTGGTGAAGGCCAGGGATTGCTCATCACCTGCCTACATTTAAGCAAGGTGGTAACAGGATCATGCTATGGCTGTGCTCCTCAGTGGCAGGGACAGCAAGACTTGTCACAATTGAGGGAAGGATGAATTCAGCCAAATATGGAGAGGTCCTTGAAGTAAACCTGCTACAGAGCGCATGCCAACTCAGACTGGGGCGACAGTTCACCCTTTTAGCAGAGCAAAGACCTGAAGCATACATCCAAGACACAGTCTCTGAGTGCCCTTGACTGGCCCAGACTTAAATCCAGTAGAACACGTGTGATGAGACCTGAAGGTGGCAGTTCAGAGACGATGCCCATCCAATCAAACGGAGCTTGAGAGGATCTGCCAGGTAGACCAGGACTAAATCGCCCAAATCCTGGTGTTCAAAGCTTGTAGAGACTTACACAAGGAGACCCAAAGCTGGAATTGGGTCTGAACATTTATTGTCACACACGTGCATCTTGGGAGACAGTCTCAGGGCTTCATTTAATAACTGTTATACTCCTAGCCAGAGGGTGGCGCTGTTGTTTAATGCCTTCTCTCTCTTTTTGTCTCTGGAGAAAGGATGATTGCCAGCTCTTCTGTCTAGGTCAGGGGTCCTCAATCCCAGTCCTGGAGAGCCGCAGTGGCTGCAGGTTTTTGTTCTGACCTGGTTGCTTAATTAGAAAACAATTCTTGCCAATAAAGCACTAACAAGCTATGAAATTAAATGAACTCTGCTATGTCAGGTCATTCTCATATCCTAGATTTTCTTTCCCTTTCTATCATGCAAATGATTTGAAGGCTAAAATGGACGAGTAGTTCTCAGTCCTTCACTTTTTTCTCTTCATTTTTCTTCCAAGTATTTAATTAAACCCAATAGTGCAGATAAATACACACAGGTGTAAATGGAAATAAGCTAAATGGAGAAATGCTGCTCTCTCTTGTCATTTGCATGTTATTGATAATAAGGAGCAATTAAAATAGCTGTTTAAGACAAAATTAAGCAATAAGGGCTCAAAATCACTAAAGTGAAGCAGAAGTGTTACTTTAGCAATAAGTGCTTTTTATTAAGCAACTGGGTTGGAGCAAAAACCTGCAGCCACTGCGGCCTCTCCAGGACCCTGATTAAGGACCCCTGGGCTAGGGCATCATTTCCGGTTTTCGGCCTCCTGAACCTGCTCCTTCTGGGTTGCACACGTCATAACCGGGTCACGTGCTAATCATGCAGCAGTCTGAAGTAGGCTCTTTTTTTATTATTTATTTTTTTTTATTTCTTTTGGCCATATAATATTTTGGGGATTACCACGGTGCCCCAACTTTTTTTGACGTTTCTTGTGTCTCATTATATTATATGAATGTGAGAATCAGTTTTTTTTATTTTAAAGTTTCCTGCAGTCCTTTCTGATAAACGTGCTTTCACAGTGTCATTATGGGTTATTATGTGTAGACGGATGGGCAAAAATGGCAAACGTAGGCACGTAAAATTAAATCTACAACACAACAGGGGGTGCAGAAAGTGAAGGACTCTGAATACCTTCTGAATCCACCGTATGTGGCGTTCATAACAAAAGTCCATATAATATCACCAATTGAGCAGACCTCTTAAGCCGAACCCAATTCCTGATTTTAATGGAAACCCTTTTGCTTAGTCAGGCTTCAGGTTGTGCACTCCATCTGCCCATTCAAAATGGATTTGCTGCATGAAATAACAATAAAGAGGTCTGCTGCTGTTGTGACTTTTAGTGCAATTGTATTCATTCACTCTCAAACTCGCTTTTACTCTTTAGGTTTCTCTAAATGGCTTTAAAAGCAGGCAATTTGCAGCAATGGGTACAGGAATGAATCACCGTGTGTCTGCTCCTAAGAAACCTGCCTTTTAGGAGAACCACTTACACAAAAGAGCGCTCTTAAAAAGCAGGCCAAGGGGTACACTGCAGCAATGTGGACTCCGATTCTTCAATGCACTTCACATTCATTACTGCGGAATTGTCAGAAGACCAAAAGACGCATCACAGGGGTTGAAGAGCACGAGTGTAGTGCTTCAGTTTAACTCCGTGAGTTAGCTGCTGTCACAGAAAAACTGGCTGCCCAAAGCACACAAGGCTGGGGGTTAGGGGGGTGATGGCTGCCTAGGGGGGGAGCCACACTCTTGGAAAACATCTATGAAAATGTACGTGGTGTGGGAATCAACCCAAACACAGACAGACACAGGACCACAAGTTCTTCAGCAACGCACTCTTTTTTTACTTTATATTTGTTGCCACAATACAGGGCACAACCACCAAAGCAATGTCGCTCAGTCCTTTTCTCTTCTCTCTTTCTCCTGCCACCTTCAGCCCTCCACCTCCCGACTCCGGCTCTCTGAATGGAGTGAGGTGGCTTCTTTTATACTGCGCCCAGGTGGACTCCGATTTCCTTCCGGCGGCACTCCCAAGTGTGGCATAGGCACCCGGAAGTGCTCCGCACACAAATTACCACAAATATAGCCCAGTCTCTTCTCTCTCTTTCTGTTCTTTTCTCTCTTCTGCCACCTCTACTCCTCCACTCGCAAGCTTTGTCCTCCCCCTCCCGACTCCGGCTCCCCCTTTTATAGTGCACCTGGAATCGCTCCAGGTGCTCCCTGACGATCTTACGGGTATGGCAGAAGTGCTGCCTTTTCTGGCGGCACTTCTGGGTGTGATGGAAGTGCTGCAGTCCAGGGTTCTGGGCCAGTTCAGGCCCCCATGCAATGGGGCTGCCCTCTCGTGGTCCAGGGGAGGTATTGCTTCTCTCCCAGACCGTCCATCATCGAGTCATCCTGGCTGGGCAAGAGTCCCAGCCGTCCACCATAGTGGCTTTTGTAGTCAGCCATTTTGACACTGTGGACTTGGTGCTGTCTAGAACAGATACGAGCAGCACCAGAGGCACGCTGCCGCCTAGTGTACTGGAGGAAAGAACTACCCCAGCAGGCCATCTTCTTCTTCTTCTTCCAGTTGTATGGCAGGCCGATATCATTACCTGTGACGCATTGCTGCCAAATGCTGAACAAACTATCCTGGATCTCTTTTCTGTACCTTGATCTCCTCAACAACCATTGTTCTTCCCTGTGTCATTTAAATACATTGTAAATGATCTAAATAAAAATCTGTCCACTGCGATGAAGTGGATTATTTCACTCAAATTATGCAACAGTTTTCCCTTTTGATTGAACTTGTCTATTAAGTTTCAATGTTCATTTTTAAACGTTTTGCAGAACAATGTAAAGGGCTGCAACGTTTCTTTTCCCCCCAAATTGTTTGCAATTATCATCTACTAGATATTCCCTGGGCGGCACGGTGGCGCAGTGGTAGCGGCTGCTGCCTCGCAGTTAGGAGACCTGGGTTCGCTTCCCGGGTCCTCCCTGCGTGGAGTTTGCATGTTCTCCCGTGTCTCGTGGGTTTCCTCCGGGCGCTCCGGATTCCTCCCACAATCCAAAGACATGCAGGTTAGGTGGATTGGTGATTCTAAATTGGCCCTAGTGTGTGCTTGGTGTGTTTGTGTGTGTCCTGCGGTGGGTTGGCACCCTGCTCAGGATTGGTTCCTACCTTGTGCCCTGTGTTGGCTGGGATTGGCTCCAGCAGACCACCGTGACCCTGTGTTCGGATTTAACGGGTTGGAAAATGGATGGATGGATGGATGGATAGATATTCCCCCCGGCTCCACCCATGTGGTAGTGAAACAGGACAAACTTTAAAAATCAACAGGTAGAGCTGGCTAAGCGGAGGCAAGTTACATTCCAAAAAGCAGAGGTAGACTGACTCCACGCCTGCCCCTTCCCCTCGGCCTGCAGCCTCTGTCTCTGATTAGCGCGAATATATCGCTCCTGCACGAGAACCCTGACACTCAGCGCGATGACAGAAGTCGCAAAATCAACCGGAATGTTCAAGCAAATTCTAGAAAAAAAAAGATCTTAATCCGTTAAGTTGTTCTCTCGTTCACTAGTTAGCTACACCCTGAGGCTGCTGCGTGAGTTGAGGAGGTTCCCGTCCCCAACCCCTCACCCTACTGCGTCTCTCTCTGATTCACTTTGATTCCTGGCTGCCCTACAAAATCAAAACGAGGTGGTGCTGGTTTATTTGAAGCAGGGTTAACAGACGCCAAAACGTGAGCGTCACTTTCGGATTCGTCAGAATCACTTTCGGTTTCACTGCATGAAGATAGACTCACTTCGTCATCACTGCTGATGAGAGGCTCCTCAACATCACTGCTCGTATCGCTGTCAACAGCATGCAACACCTGGACTGCTGAAAAACATCCCTTACGAGACGCCACTATGAATCTAGAAGATGTGGCTACACTGTTGCCCTGGTAACAATCGCTTAAGGAAGACCACTGCCCGAGTAATGCTCGGCACTAACACTGTTAGCACTTCTACAGCTCGAGTAATCCTCAATTAGCACTTTTACAGCTCGAGTAATCCTCAATTAGCACTTTTACAGCCTGTGTAATCCTCAGTTACCACATTTACAGCCCAAGTAATCCTCAGTTATCACATTTATAGCCCGAGTAATCCTCAATTAGCACTTTTACACCCCGAGTAATCCTCAATTATCACATTTATAGCCCAAATAATCCTCAATTATCACATTTATAGGCCAAATAATCCTCAATTACCACTTTTACAGACCGAGTAATTCTCAATTATCACATTTATAACCTGTGTAATCCTCAGTTATCATATTTATAGCCTGTGTAATCCTCAATTATCACATTTACACCCCGAGTAATCCTCAGTTACCACTTTTACAGCCCGAGTAATCCTCAATTAACTTTTACAGCCCGAGTAATCCTCAATTATCATATTTATAGCCTGTGTAATCCTCAATTATCACATTTACAGCCTGTGTAATCCTCACTTCTCATATTTATAGCCTGAGTAATCCTCAGTTAACTTTTACAGCCCGAGTAATCCTCGGGTGTAACGCTTATGCGTGACGTGTGTATACAGTTGCCCGAGTGACACTCGGGACTAATGCTAAGGAGGCTAATTATCACCTCTTCAGTTCTTGACTGGCCATTCAACTTAATTGTATCCTACCCTGTTGGTTTGAATTGATGTATCTTCCCTCATTACTGTATCACCATATTACTTGTCACTCATTTAAAATTAGTTTTTTTTTAAACACATTGTTAACTTCATTTTTTTTCCTAAAGGTAATTCTAAATCTGCTTTAGCTTTATTCAGCAGCCTTCGTGTCAAATTACCAGCAATTTCATTTACCAGTATCCCTTTATGCCCTGGAATCCTTATTAATTTCACTAATCGCTTATTCAATTATAATGCAGGGTGTCTTAAATGGGTGAGCTGGTCAGGTTCATGTTTGTGCAGTCCTAAAACCCTGCACCTAAATAAGTTGACAGGGACTTCCATTATTACTCGATATGATTTACTATTAGTAATATTTTTGAAACAGGAAAAAAAAATAGAAAAAAAAGTAATACAGAATGAAAAGGTCTACAGATTTCCTTCAATGCGCTTTTCAGTTTCCAAGAAGTTCCAGTCCGCCATCACTTTACTTTTACCGCATGGAAATATTTTGCAATTTTATGGCACTACACACTTATTTTCAAAAGAAAAGTATTTTTAAGAAGTGTTGTTTCTGTTACTTATCTGGCTGTGCTCTGCAACTGAGAGACACCTCTCCTCTGCATTCTGGGGTCAGGTTGAGGTGTAAGGTCGCCTTCGTCTGAGCAGGTGGCCACTATCACCTGGCACGTGTAACGACGTGATTGCTATTAAAATAAATAGCATTACAACACTGAGGGGCAGCCAGTAACCTTACCAACTAGCCAGCCACACTGTCCAGGACCGTCACATCTGTCAAAAATGCAATTCCTCAAAATAACGGAGTCATGGGTTGGCCAAGGCCACTGAGGCACAACGCTTGTCAGTCACACCCTGAATGACTTGTGCATTAATGGAATGTCACCGCTCAGGGTTAACAAAAGCAGCTTCATTCTCGCAAGGTGTCCTTATTGCAGAATTGAGTGCAGTCAAGCGCTACGATTATGTTAGGAGAATCGGCCACTTCTCCAACTTGCCATTTAATATCAGCAAAAACAAGTTATGTTTTATGTATGTATATCCACCCCAGGCTGGGCGTAGCACCTCACCAGCTGGTTAATGGCTTTGTCAGCACAGCAAACATAAAGTGAAGCTTGGCTGAGATATTCCTGATTTGTCAGGCAGTTTCCTGAGAAGTGAAAACAGATAGCCGATACAAACTGATTAAAACAACAAAAAAGCATCTTAAGGGCAAATACACAGCATTGGCCCTCTTAAAAGGGAAAAGAAACACAGGCTGTACATCATATTCATCACTTCTGAGGTGTGCCACATCAACGTACATTATACAGTAACCAGTAATGGCGCAGTGAATACACTTGACTTGAGCTTTCCTAGTTTTCATCTTCTTTCTCTGTACGTTTATCATTCATTTGCTCAGAGGTTGATGTGCTTATTGCTTCCTGAGCAGCTCTTCATTTCTCCACCCTAGCGGCCCGCTTCTTCTCTTCTTCCGTCGGCATCTTTTCATGTTAAAACTGATTAAGTCAGTATTTGTGTTGTAATTACTTAGTGCGTTCTCTTTAATTTTTTCACTTATGCTGGCACTTGCAGTCTTCAATCTGCCTCAAGAATGATTTAAAATATGAAGAGGTAGGGGGAGTGACGGCGAAAGTGGTAGGGATGAGAACGGCGCCCGTATGCATGTGCCGCATGACCGCCCTGCTGCCCGCTGCCGAGAGTTGATTCTACAATAAAATAAAATCTAAATAAAAAGAGGAATAAAAATCATCTCCCCGAAAGTGGACGGTAGACATCACGTAGAATATGTGTGCCAAATTTCAGGTCAATATGACAAACGGTTTGGGAGCTACAGGTGATTTAAAATCCTGGACAGACAAATGGACAGCCACAGTAGCGTATTATATAAGAAGACTAGCTGTGTAAGCCCATGCTGTTAAAAGCCCAGGGTCCTAGAAACTATTGAAATCGGCAGAAAAAAAAAACTGAAATGCAGAGTCGTCGGTTTTGTTTCGCTCCCCTAGTTTTGTGGCTAAGTGAGTTTCTCTCTCGTTTGTCTTTCCTTGGTGGTTTCACTTTTGGCAACTGAGTCGGTTTCTTTCAGCTTCATGCTGAGGCCTCATACTTCTTTCTTCTTGCGATTTGTTAACTTGTGGCCGCCTTGCCAGCTCTTTGAGCTTCATGCTGTAGCCTCGCACTTATGGGCCGAACAGACAGACACACACACACTTCCACACGTAGACGTATCTACAGTGCATCCAGAAAGTATTCACAGCACATCACTTTTTCCACATTTTGTTATGTTACAGCCTTATTCCAAAATGGATTAAATTATTTTTTTCCTCAAAATTCTACACACAACACCCCATAATGACATGAAAAAATGTTTGAGATTTTTGCAAATTTATTAAAAATAAAAAAAATTGACAAAGCACATGTACATAAGTATTTACAGCCTTTGCCATGAAGCTCCAAATTGAGCTCAGGTCCATCCTGTTTCCCCTGATCATCGTTGAGATGTTTCTGCAGCTTCATTGGAGTCCACCTGTGGTCAATTCAGTTGACTGGACATGATTTGGAAAGGCACACACCTGTCTATAGAAGGTCCCACAGTTGACAGTTCATGTCAGAGCACAAACCAAGCATGAAGTCAAAGGAATTGTCTGTAGACCTCTGAGACAGGATTGTCTCGAGGCACAAATCTGGGGAAGGTTACAGAAACATTTCTGACTCTTCCTACAGCTGGCTGGCCATCTAAACTGAGCGATTGGGGGAGAAGGGCCTTTGTCAGGGAGGTGACCAAGAACCTGATGGTCACTCTGTCAGAGATCCAGAGGTCCTCTGTGGAGAGAGGAGAACCTTCTAGAAGGACAACCATCTCTGCAGCAATCCACCAATCAGGCCTGTATGGTAGAGTGGCCAGACGGATGCTACTCCTTAGTAAAAGGCACATGGCAGCCCACCTGGAGTTTTCCAAAAGGCACCTGAAGGACTCTCAGACCATGAGAAACAAAATTCTCTGGTCTGATGAGACAAAGATTGAACTCTTTGGTGTGAATGCCAGGCGTCATGTTTGGAGGAAACCAGGCACCGCTCATCACCAGGCCAATACCATCTCTACAGTGAACATGGTGGTGACAGCATCATGCTGTGGGGATGTTTTTCAGTGGCAGGAACTGGGAGACTAGTCAGGATAAAGGGAAAGATGACTGCAGCAATGGACAGAGACATCCTGGATGAAAACCTGCTCCAGAGCGCTCTTGACCTCAGACTGGGGCGACGGTTCATCTTTCAGCAGGACAACGACCCTAAGCACACAGCCAAGATATCAAAGGAGTGGCTTCAGGACAACTCTGTGAATGTCCTTGAGTGGCCCAGCCAGAGCCCAGACTTGAATCTGATTGAACATCTCTGGAGAGATCTTAAAATGGCTGTGCAACAACGCTTCCATCCAACCTGATGGAGCTTGAGAGGTGCTGCAAAGAGGAAAGGGCGAAACTGGCCAAGGATAGGTGTGCCAAGCTTGTGGCATCATATTCAGAAAGACTTGAGGCTGGAATTGCTGCCAAAGGTGCATCCACAGAGTATTGAGCAAAGGCTGTGAATACTTATGTACATGTGATTTCTCAGTTTTTATTTTTAATAAATTTGCAAAAACCTCAAGTAAACTTTTTTCATGTTGTCATTATGGGGTGTTGTGTGTAGAATTCTGAGGAAAAAATGAATTTAATCCATTTTGGAATAAGGCTGTAACATAACAAAATGTGGAAAAAGTGATGCGCTGTGAATACTTTCCGGATGCACTGTGTATGTATGTATGTATATATATATATATATATATATATATATATATATATATATATATATATACATACATACATACAGGTAAAATGCCATTACAACGAACTTCCAGGGACCTAAAAAATATTTTGTTTTAATGAAAATTTAGTTGTAATGAGATTCTGTATTTGTCACTATAGTCCGGAGTCGGCAATCATTTGCAATAGTAATGGCAAGAATCAATAGCTTCTTTTGCATTAATTTTAATCTTCTCCTGTCTACAAGTTATGCTGACGAGAATTTTTCTCAGCATTTCCTTGCGATAATACACTTTCAGGGTGCGAATGACGCCCAAATCCAACGGCTGAAGTACTGCTGTGCAATTGGGTGGGAGGAATTCAATTCTAACATTATCTAAATGTGGAAGCATGTTGTGGGCAGCACAGTTATCAATCAGAAGCCGAATCATCCTTTTCTTCTTCTTCATATTGTGAATGCTACGCTAAAGTGCATCACGAAGCACGATTGTCGCGTCTGTATAAGATTGTTTGTCTGTTGCCAGGGCAGGGCAATCACAGGCTCACAGCTGTGCAGTGAAGCACCACAGAAGCAAATCCTAAAAGATCGTGGTCACGCTATAAGTCCCTGTCTTGCACCCCAAAACACGAAGCTGTGTCTCAGTACTTTAGTAACACCAGCTTTATTCAGCTTGAAACAGGAACAGCACGGTTATTTATTGTGGCGGGATCTGTCACTAACTATACACAGACACAGCAGTCAGACAGGGTTGTGGCCAGGGTAGTGGCCAAGTAATCCTGTTCCCTGCATTTACAATGTTCCTTGCGTCACCCATCGAGTTTGCTTAGGGTGAGAGACGCAGCAGAGCTGTGAGCCTACTGTTGCCCCAACAACATATAAACAGTCTTCCACAGACGCAGTGATTGCACTTCGGGATGCTCTTTGGCGTGTTGTCCACTTGGGGGAGGTCCCAAGAGAGTTTAGAAACCTCACATTTTCTTGAATGAGTGCCGCATTAATAAGGAATGTTTCTTGAACGAGCGTCACTGAACCACATAAAAATTGCTTTTTTGACGTCTTCATATGCAGCAGTTCGCATACATTTGCAACCCAAGATTTTTCTTTTTTTTTTTTGCTCAGTCTTTCAAGAAAGTTGACACTGTCAATGGCGAAATTCCAAATTCACTAGCAATGTCTTTTTTCTTTTTGCCGCAATCGGGAGCTGCAAAAATGTAAAGTTTTTTTCCTAATATGAACTGTTATCGTTTTTTTGTGTCTGCCGTTTCTATAGGAGGGTGACAATGAGTTAAATTTTAATGGTTGTTTTTCAAATGTTGACAAGCAATAAGCAAAAGGTATCACTGAATCACTGAAAGCCACGGAAAACAAAAACAGCAAAACAAAACAAAACAGTAGAAGGAAAGTTCAGAGAAAGAAATTTTTTTTTTACAATGTTTCTGTTTGGGGATCGTTGTGCACAACTGAGCTGCGACCACAAAACTAACTGCTCTGTGGATGATTCATTTAGGCATTTCATGGTCACTTCATTGTAATAAAAGTATCTGCTGAATGTACTTCGCAGTAACGAGATTTCTATGGACTCGTGTCATATGGGGAAACTGTCAAAACCATAAAAATACTTCGTTGTAATGAAAATTTTGTCGTAAAGATATTCATTGTAACTGAATCTTACCTGTATACTAGCTGTGTAAGCCTGTACTGTAAAAAGCCCAGGGTCTGAGAAACTATTGGAATCGTCAGAAAAAAAATTGAAATGTAGAGATGTCAGGTAATTGAAATTAACTCCTTTGGGTGTCTCTCTCCAGGGAGGATTCGTTTCGGCGACGTGCTCGCCTCCCTTATGTATTAGCGGCAGGAGGAAAAGTAAAAGAGATACTGTTTTGCCGATGTGCTCGCCTCGCTTGTGTATTAGCGGTGTGACAGATGACCGGGGTCCTTGCCAAGTCAGGACGCCGATCTGAGGAGAGGACATATCAACTGCAGTACCTCCTCCAGGACACAAGAGGGTAGCCCCCCTGGGTTGCATCAGGGCCACGGGCTTGGAGCTTAGAAGCTGAACATTGTTGTGGTATGTGGCCACCACCAGGGGGTGCCTGGACAGCTCCAGGGCCATGGTCTGCAGCAACACCAGGAAGTGCTGCCAGAAGTTGATCGGACAAGCACCTGAAGTACTTCCGGGTGTAGTATAAAAGAGGCTGCCTCACTCCATTTGAGGAGCCAAAGTTGGGAGGCAGAGGACAGAGCTTGCGGGAGAGGAGTGGAAGAAGAAAGGACTGAGCACTGTTAGTGATTTGTGTATTGTGTGTGCAGAAGAGACTAAAAAACGTGTGTGCTTTCGGACATTGTGTCTCAGTGTCTGTCTGTAGCCGGTCGACTCTGTCTTTCTTCGGAGGTTTCGTTCTGTCGATGTGCTCGTCTCACTCGTGTTATTAGCGGCTAAGCGAGTTTTCTGTTTCCTCGGAGGCGGAGCCCTTATCCCGACTCCACCTCTCACTTCCTGGCCGGACAGACAGACACACACACTTCCACGCGGTAGACGTTTCTATATAAGATAATGAATGAGATTAAATGAATTCTTTTACGTCATCATTTAACTGGTTTGGCTTCACTCCCCTGCTTGAACATGGGTGCCGCCATTTCCTTGCCGTTACCCCGATTCCACCTCTCACGTCCGGGCCGAACAGACAGACACACACACTTCCACGCATAGACGTTAATATATAAGATAATGAATGAAAGGAGATGATTTATTTTACCTGCAAGTCATCATTTAACTGGTTTGGCTTCACTCCCCTGCTTGAACATGGGTTCTGCCATTTCCTCACCCTTACCCTGAGTCCACCTCTCACTTCCTGGCCGGACAGACAGACACACACACTTCCACGCGTTGACATTAATATATAAGATAATGACAACGTTTCAGCAGGAAGATGCGTATGCACATTTCAAGCCTCATTTTGTGCATACACAAGTTTTATAAATGAGACTCCAAGAGTCCAAAATCATGCATATCGCCACTCTGCCCAGGCCGCACTCACTTCCTGGTGTACAGAGGGTACAATCTCACCGTTAGTACTGACCTCTCCATTTCATGTGTTGGACTCCATTTTGTATTTCAGCTAACCTTCTACCACCCTAGTAGTGACTCATTTTATAGTGTATAAAACATTAAAAAACTGTAACACATTACATAACGTTTGCACTTCTTAAGGTGTCTAATTGTTCGGGTCAGAGAACATTTCAAGACATCCGGTGACAAGATAGCTGAGAGCAGCACAGGTGCGTTTAAAAACTAGAGAGCACAAAGAGTGTACAGTCGAGACATGGGGATGAAATCATAAGAAGGACTCATTTCGTAATATTTCTCTCTGGTGGTACTGTTATGTTAGTGGTTGCTATGGTCTTTAATGGTGCTGCCTAACAACAGCTTTCAAACCAAAATACAAATGCAATCCATGCTATTATAATAGTAACCTCCTATATTTGTAGCCGTGAAGTAAAAACATCTGCCGTTGAGCCTCGCAATGTCAATCGTCGGTTGGACCTTAAAGAACAGCGTCTAATAAGCAAGCTACCCAGGTACAAGGGGAACAGCGGGGCTATTATGAGGGTAACTGGTTAGCCTTGAAGGTCTAGAGAATTAGACGAAGGCCAGAGGTGGTCGAGTGGGACCTCAAAATCCAGGATAGCAGCATATATAGTAAGCTTTGGAAAAAAGGCTAAATACTATTGGGCTATTTCAATTTCAGACAAAAAATGATCTGAATAATCCCACCATATCAGTTAAAACTGGAAAACTGGAAGTTAGTTGTTTTGAAGGGACAGAGACTTGAAGAAGCAGGGGTGGACCATCAAAAGAGCTGGAAAAGAGAGAGCTGTGCCCCATCGGAGCAGATATTATAGAGTCCTTACTGTTACAGGCACAGGGGACAGTGAAATTCTTACATGGATGTGGATACATTTGTTGGTACCCTTACAGTTCATTGAAAAGAAAGTAATGAAATGAAAAAGAGTCGTCCCCTGTAGACCTGCACGCTTTTAACATGCCATCGAGTAAAGCAGGGGTGTTCAACTCCAGTACTGGAGGTCCGCAGTGGCTACAGGTTTTCATTCTAATTCATTTTCCTAATCAGGGAAAGAGGTTCATTGGGAAGTCAGAATGGCCCAAAAAAGTTTGAGAAAACCCCTAGAACAGGGCTGTCCTGGAGGGCCACCGTGGCTGTGGGTTTTCATTCTCACCCTTTTCCTAATGAGTGATCCGTTTTCACTGCTAATGAACTCCTTTTCTCTTCATTTTAATAGCCTTGTTTTTAAGGATTCAGGCCTCTGAATTGACTCATTTCTTCATTAAATGGCAGCTAAACAGAAATGAGATGTGAGACGAGGCAACAGATGACCAGCTAAACTAGAACATCAAACAATTTCACTCCAACCAGTCTCTTAATGAGAAGCCTGTTAATTAACGCCGTTATTGAACATCAGGACTTGTTGCTGCTCTCGTTCTACTACAGCAGGCTGTTGATTTTCTGTTTTATCTAAGACCACCATCAAGATGTTTTGGTGACCTGAGCAGACCAACATGACCGAGGCCTTCAACTTTCTTTATTTTCAGGTTAGCTGGTCATGTGGTGGCTTGGTTTGGGTCTCTTTAGTGTTTGGCTGCTCATTAAGGAAAAAGAAACAACAAAGGGGGTCTGAGTCAAGTTAATAAAAATTAAGGCAAAAGAAGTTAATTAGCAGCAAAAACTGGTCACTAATTAAGAAAAGGGTTAGAGAATGAAAACCTGCAGCAACTGCGGCCCTCCAGGACTGGAGTTCGACACTCGTGCCCTAGAACTATTCAACTAAAAATATTGAACAGCATGATCATTGCCTGTACCCCGCAACTGGGTTCTGTTTTTACAGTTTTTATACAGTGTGCTGCGAATCTAGCGTGGCAACTCCAGCAGATCGGCCTAACTGCATGTTACTAAGCAGATCAGCAATGCATTCTTCTTTTTCATGTTTTCTTATAACAGGAGGTAGCAGGTGTTTTTCTTGGAATGCGTTGTTCTTCTTCCGCCATGCAAAGCGCTTTTTGTTGTGACCAAATAACTCCATTTGTGTCTCATCAGTCCAAAGCACTTTGTTCCAGAATGAATCTGGCTTGTCTAGATGAGCATTGGCATACAACAAGCGACTCTGTTTGTGGTGAGTGCAGAAAGGGCTTCTTTCTCATCACCCTGCCATACAGATGTTCTTTGTGTAAATTGCTCTGAATTGTAGAACGATGTACAGATACACCATCTGCAGCGAGATGTTCTTGCAGGTCTTTGGAGGTGATCTGTGGGTTGTCTGTAACCATTCTCACAATCCTGCAAATATGTCGCTCCTGTATTTCTCTTGGCCTGCCAGACCTGCTGGGTTTAACATCAACTGTGCCTGTGGCCTTCCATTTCCTGATTCCATTCCTTACAGTTGAAACTGACAGTTTAAACCTCCGAGATGGCTTTTTGTTGCCTTCCCCTAAACCAGGAGACTCAACAATCTTTGTTTTCAGATCTTTGGAGAGTTGCTTTGAGGATCCCATGCTGTCTGTCACTCTTCAGAGGAGAGTCAAAGGGAAGGGAGCACAACTTGCAGTTGACCACCTTAAATACCTTTTACCACTCATGATTGGACACTCCTGTCTATGAAGGCTTAACGAGCCAATTTGGTGTTGTCAGTAATCAGCATTGAGCTGTGACAGGCATTCAAATCAGCACAATGACAAGGGGACCCACATTTTTGCACAGCCAGTTTTTCACATTTGATTTAATTTCATACAACTAAATACTGCGTCACTAAAAACCCCCCAGTACTCGGATGTTCCTAGGAAATGAAAGACACACCACTGTTATCTTTTTGTTGAAAGGAGAGTCAATTATTATGCAGACTGAGAGGAGTTCACAAACTTTTTCATACGACTGAAGGACATCATCACATATCCCTCACATGCTATGACTGCTTGAAGTCTGCCATTCATAGACATTACTGAGGATCTTTTCTGGTGATGCTATGTTAATGCTGCCTTCTTCAGGTCCTGATTGTTTTGGGGGGGCTTGTCCCCTTACGTTTTCTCTTCAGCACATGGAAGGCCTGCTCAGCTGGATTGAAATCAGGTGACTGGCTCAAACATTCAAGAATTCTTCCTTTTTAGCTTTGACAAACTGCTGTATCGCTTCACCAGTATGTTTGGAGTCATTCACTGGGACTCGAGCAGATCTGGGGGCTCATGCATAACGGCATGCGTAGAAGTCACACTAAAACATGGCGTACGGATAAAAGTGGAAATGTGCGTATGCACAAAAAAATTCAGATGCACAAAACCGTGCGTAGGTTTAAGTAATGAGGGCAGTGTGATATCTTTTTCACTACATTATGTGGCACGCGGCTGGGGGTGGTACCCAGCCGGGATGCCCAGGAGGACCGAAGGAAGGCTTGTGCCTCCTTCTCCAGACCACGAGGGGGCTACCGCCCTGGTTGTCTTGGAGGCCACGGGTATAGAGCTTGGAAGCCCAACCCTGTAGGGGCCCATGGTCACCGCCAGGGGGCACCACAACGCCTTGGGAGCCCTGGACCTCAGCACTTCCGCCACACCAGGAAGTGCTGGGGGGGGGGAAGAGGAGCAGGGACACCGGGAGGGCACTTCCGCCACACGGGGGTGTGTCGGCGAGAGATTGCCGGGAAGCACCTGAAGCATATCCGGGTGTAGATAAAAGGGGCCGCCTCCCTCCATTCGGGGGCGAGAGTCGGGTGGAAGAGGACAGAGCTTGGAGGAGAGGAGTGGAGGCGGTCTGAGGACTGAAAGGCGTTGTTGTGCGGCCAGGACTTGAAGGGGTGACTGGTGCTGCGGCACTGGGTTTGTGCACTTACTACTTGTAATTAGGGTTGTAAATAAACGTGTGTTGGTGCAAAACATCATGTCTACCTGTCTGTGTCCGGGCTGGTCCCCACAATTATTAACTCTCCCATCTGGAGAACAAAGACTTGTACATCAGGATGCTCTTTGCTGACTACACCTCCGCCTTTAACACGATTATCCCCCATAAAATCACCCATAAACTTCTCAGAAAACACCCCAGTGCTCAGATGTTCCTAGGAAATGAAAGACATACCACTGTTATCTATTTTGTTGAAAGTGGAGTAAAATATTATGCAGGCTGAGAGGGGTTCCCAAACTTTTTCATATGACTTTATTTTATTTATATAGTGCCTCTCCCAAGCTCATGCAGCACGATGCAGATAACACTCAACCGCAGACAGCAGCAGAGAAGGATGGACAGGAGGAGTACACCTGCTGTCATTGGTAAAACGCAGCGCAATAACAGATGAAGCTGACATAACGTTCGGAATGCTCTGCCCTGATCAGGCGATAGCAAAAATGCTAGCTGGATGCAAGCCAGTCAATTCTGGAAGTTGAAGGTTGGACAGACTCAGGAAGGAGATGAAATGAAATTTTAAACAAAACATGACCCCTGCAGAGCAGGAGGTCCGTCCAAGTGATTAATTGGCCCCAAATCACACTGGGCTCTTTTCCTTTCTGTGTGCAGTACGTGTTCTCTCAAACATTGCCAATCCCTAATATCATGCCCTACAAGATTAATTAAGTTTGGAATATTTCATGAGGCTCTGGGATATTCTTGGATTCATTCTTTACGATGTTCAAGGTAAAACAGTTCAAGTTGATGTTAAGCAAAAGATCAGATTACCCACCACCCCATCAATCTATCTTCTTAACCCAGTTAGTCAAACATATTGCGGAGAGGGGCCGTAGCCCTTCCCTTAACTAGCTGGCAAATGGCTGAAATCAGCAAAAGACGTGACAGCAGTCAGCCTCAGGACGCTCTCCTGCACAATGGGTCCGCTTCAAATTCCTAATTATTCCTGTATGTTTTATGTCATTTTATACATGACGGGAAAACCAAATCAACTGGAAGAAATCTTACAGAGAACGGACAAATACATAAACTCCAGGTAGGACACCAAGCCCAGGGCCCTGCAGCTGTGACACAGGAGAATTACATACAACCCTATAATATTCTCCTGCATCCAGGACCATCAACTTGATTTAGCAGGTATGGAAACTGGATAGACTGATCTCTTAGATTTGGAATAAACATTGTTATCATGAAAAATTATTAACAGAGAAATAACATGAAAAAATACACAATGACATCTTGAGAACATACAAACGTCATGTACGGTGCTCATGCTGGATAATAAAAGTCAAGCCCCTGAAGCGGTGAGCAATAACCACCCTGCCATCTTGTTGCTCTGTAACCTAGTAGGCCTTCCATTGTGATAACTGGATAGGGCAGGAGTGTCGAACTGTCTCTGCAGCAAATTACGAAGGCCACAATGACACACTCTTGAGTTGTGCAAACAGAAGAGTGAGCCATACACCTGCCAAATAGTTGATCTCCTTCAGATCAAAGTACTGGGGTACATGCTGGCTATTCATCCATCCATCCATTTTCCAACTTGCTGAATCCTAACTACAGGGTCACAGGGGTCTGTTGGAGCCAATCCCAGCCAACACAGGGCACAAGGCAGGAACCAATCCTGGGCAGGGTGCCAACCCACTGCAGGACACACACAAACACACCCACACACCAAGCACACACAGTAGGGCCAAGTTAGAATCGCCAATCCACCTAACCTGCATGTCTTTGGACTGTGGGAGGAAACCGGAGCGCCCGGAGGAAACCCACGAGACACGGGAGAACATGCAAACTCCATGCAGGGAGGACCCGGGAAGCGAACCCAGGTCTTCTAACTGCGAGGCAGCAGTGCTACCACTGCGCCACCCTGCTGGCTATTCAGATATGACCAATTCTATCAAAGATGGTTATAAAAACTCGTCAAACGTATTGAACTCAGGCAGTGCTATCACAAGGTGGAGCTCAGACCAGGTGCCATGCTGTCACAGAACCTGTATCAATGCATTTGGCATATCTCTTGTGTATTTCACATATATCATGCACTACTCGTCTAAGATAGGTGGAAATCCAAGTAGTCAATACAGACCTTTGTGTTAACATTTGCAGTGCACCATCACCTGAAATGTATTTTGTAATGCATGTAGTAATAAAATACACTGCATTTGTCATTACAACACATGGTGCATCCCAATAAAGTAATAGAATGCATTACGACAAATGTTTGTGTATACACCATCTGTTGTAATAATAAATGCAATCCATATGTCTTTGTTATATGCCATTTGGTATGGGTTTCGTAAAAGCACTACTGTTTGTGATGTGCCATCTGTTGGAGTGACAAATGCAATGCATTTTATTACTATAAATGTTTGTGATGCCTTATCTGTTGGAATGACAGAGACGGAACAACTGGTACTGACACAGATATGCAGAGACGCATTTGTAACTTTACTAGCTGTGCAACCCGTCTAAGATGGTTTGAAATCTAAGTAATCAACATAGACCTCAATATTAACATTTGCAATGCATCATGCAATGTATATTTCTCTTTTCTGTTATATGCCATTTGGTATGGATATTGTAAAAGCAGTGCTAATGTTTGTGATGTGTCATCTTTTGGAATAACAAATGCAATGCATTGCATTAGTAAAAATGTAATGAGAGGGATACAGCAATCAGGCAGAATCAAAGATAAGGTGGATATATTATGGTATATATATTAAGCTAATTTCTGAATGTGCAGCAGTTACACAACTGCTGGTCATTTATTCATTGTTAATGTTAGTAATTTTGTAATGCAAGCAGTAATAAAATGCATTGCATTTCATTTCTGTCATTTCAACAGATATATATATATATATATAGTGCCGGACAGCCAGACGCCCTGACTATGGAACGACCAGGGGAGAGAGTATTTTCAAAACTGTTTCTCCCCATGACAACAGAGGGCAGCCCCCTTGGCTTGCCACTGGTTGTGAGCATGGAAACTCAACAGCACTGAGGCCAATGGCCACTGCCAGAGGGCACCTGGACTTACCTTTGCAGGGCCCTATTTAGCAGCACTTCCAACGAAGCTTGTTGGGCACCTGGAGTCCTTCTAAGTGCCCCATAAAAGGAGCCAGAGTCGGGTGGGAGAAGGCAAAGCTTGCTGGGAGAGGAGTGAAGGTGGCAGAGGAAGAGAAGAAAGGACTGTGTTTTGTTATTAGTGCTGTAGTGGCTGTGCTGTGAGTGGGGGAAACAGGGGACAGAAATTGTGTCTGCCTGTCTGTGTCGGGTAGGGTGGCTGTTGTGCCCCCTGGGCTTCACAATATATAAAGGGCGAGTCAAAATGATGTTAACATTTGAATGGCGGAAACAATTTATTTACAAAACAGACTTCATATCTGCAAGATGATTTCCAGGAATGTCTTTACCTGCATGTTCAACACATGTACTATATGTGGCACATACATCTTCCAGAAAAATTGTATATAAGTATATATATAGCAGTACCATTAGTGTTAACATAATTTTGACTCTCTCTCTCTCTCTCTCTCTCTCTCTCTCTCTCTCTCTCTCTCTCTCTCTCTCTCTCTCTCTCTCTCTCTCTCTCTCTCTCTCTCTCTCTCTCTCTCTCTCTCTCTCTCTCTCTCTCTCTCTCTCTCTCTCTATATATATATATATATATATATATATATATATAGGGGTCCTCGGGTTACAACATCTCAGCATACAATGATTCGAGTTTACAACGCTCACTCCCATAAAAACTTTTTAAAAAATCGAGACGTGAGAAGGAATAAAGGTAAGGATTTCTTTATTACACTCATTGTATTTATGTCCTTTTCCTTTTTCTGTGGCTTAGTTGTGTTTTTATGTTCTAGATTATGATTTTGCAAATGTTTTAGGATAGGTAAGTGACTTAGGCTAGGGTGTGTTTCGACTTACATCAAAATTCGGGTTACATCACTTATTGCAGGAATGGAACTGTGTCGTAACCCCAGGAGCCCCTGTATATATAAAATCCTAAGACTAAAAGTGCAATGATTTTGTGCAATGATTGTATGTGACGTTTTTATGACACTTTTTTATCACGCTTGAAATTGGGCTTATTTTAAAACCTACATATATATGTTTGGTATCATTCTTTTTAGAACTTTACTGTGATATTGTTAGATTTTCAGATTCTTATTCCATTTTTAAATTATAAACTAAAAAATATTAAGAACTCACGTCCTGTGAGACGAGACTTTGTGCCAAGAGATTTAACCACGCCCGGGGCTGGAAATAAAAGACAAAGAGTAGGACAGCTGCTGTCCAGGCTTTTAAATGTTCGAAAAAAAGAGGACGTAAATAAAAAAATAAATAACTGTATTAGTTTCCCACTGTATCACTGTCATTTAAGAGGGGGTTTTGGAGGAGCGACCGCATCAAATCGGGGTGCGTTCAGCCCTCTTCTTCACAACGCAAGTGGCAGAGACGCAAAGTGGCTGGAGCGTAGCATAGAAATGGGGGGTTGACGAGCAAAGAGAGCAGGGGAGCGAACTCCCTAGCACTGTATATATAATCTTATACACACACATAAACGGACACATATCCAAAGTCAACAAGAGGACAACAGTGCTCAAATCACAGCCCTCAACCCAGAATTACGCCAAGGAAGCTAAGTTATCAAACTAAACAAGCTTATTAAGCTTATCTTAGGGACTAGATGCACAGACTAATTCCTTGTTTTTGTCGACAGTTTGGCTTTAAGTTTCATCCAAAAGTTACGGCGCAAAGCCCCAGCATTACTCAAGAGGCACCAAAAGTCTAGGGCTATATAAATAGGCCGCACACAAGTGATAGAGAGACAGAGAGGGAGGCAAAACACACAAAAAAAAGTAAACCAGCTAAATAAAAACGGGCCTCACTTATTATCAAAAAAAGGGAAAAAAAAAAACGGTTCAGAGGCAACTGGGCGAAAAGAAAACTCGGTGAAGAGACAACCCTGCGAAAAGACAAGTCAGCAAAAGAGAACTCGGCGAAAGACAATTCTGCGAAGAAACAACTTGGCGACATCCTTTACCAGTTAGGTAATAGTTAGGTTCAAAAAGATTTTTTAATGATATTTAAATGACAATGTTGAAAATAAATTTATATAACTGACGAACAAACTTTATTCTGCAGATGGAACAAAATCTATATTACATTATCTTCTGCAACCAAAATTGTTAATCCCTGTATTGATTGTAATCGTATGATAACGATATTTAGAATACAAAAGGTGACCTGCAAGTATGGCTTAAGGAAAATCTTTACTCTCAATGTATTGGGACCCTCATAAAGCAGGTGATTCTGTGGATTTTCCGGCGCCCTACGATGTCATTTAAATACAATTAAAAAATCTCTTTGAACCTAACTATTACCTAACTGGTAAAGGATGTCGCCCAGATGTCATTTTGCTGAGTTGTCTGTTTCCCAGTTGCCCCTGAACTAAAAAAATAAACTTGCAAAATATGGAGAAAATTACCCAAAATAAAAAAGGCAGGAGGACCACACTAACATAGTTGTCTAACTTCACAAAGTTTACAGCTAAACACATACTATCGAAATGTATCTCTTACATGGCTAGCTTACAATTACATTTCTTTAATAAATAAGAAACAAAAACCGAAAGCCAGACCAACCAACCCTAACTCTCCATACCTTGCTCTGTCCTTCTCCTCTCACACTCTCTCTCTGACCTAAAACAGAAAGAAGCTTCATTTATAAACCCTAACCCCAACCACAACCCAGGTGAGTCATTAATAAGCAACTTAAGTGGGTAATCGGCGCAGGACTCCGTTAAGTTAAGCACCAAATTAGAGTTTGACAAAAAAGTCTAGAGTAGGTCGTAACAAACCCCCACCCTTAAAAAATAATTCTACAAATTCATCCTTCTTTTCCTTTTAATCATAAATCTTTATATATTAATACGAAAGAGCATCAGCAATTATATTTTCTATGATTGTAACCGGCCCACTAGGCTCGGGTTCTGTCACAAATTTTTCTATGTGGGCACAGATGATGGAATAACTAGATGAAGGTTCACTTTTAGTGACTAAAAGTGCATTGTTAGGAGGTTTGTGTGACAGACAGTAAGTCATGACGGATCTCCTTCTTCTTCTTTCGGCTGCTCCTGTTAGAGGTCACCACACTGGATCATCTTCTTCCATATCTTCCAGTCCTCTGCATCTTGTTTTGTTACACCCATCCATTCATTCATTTTGTTCTGTCACCCCCATCACCTGCATGTCCTCTCTCACAACATCCATAAACCTTCTCTTAGGCCTTCCTCTTTTTCTCTTGCCTGGCAGCTCTATCCTTAGCATCATTCACCTATTATACTCATCATCTCTCCTCTGCACATGTCCAAACCAACGCAATCTCGCCTCTCTGACTTTGTCTCCCAACTGTCCCACCTGAGCTGACCCTCTAATGTCCTCATTTCTAATCCTGTCCATCCTCGTCACACCCAATGCAAATCTTAGCATCTTTAACTCTGCCACCTCCAGCTCTGTCTCCTGCTTTCTAGTCAGTGCCACCGTCTCCAGCCCTTATACCATAGCTGGTTTCACTACCGTCCTGTAGACCTTCCCTGTCACTCTTGCTGATACTCGTCGGCCACAAATTACTCATGATATTCTTCTCCACCCACTACACCCTGCCTGCACTCTCTTCTTCAATTCTCTTCCAAAATCCCTGTTACTCTGTACTGTTGATCCCAAGTATTTAAACTCACCCACCTCCTTGCATCCTCACCATGCCACTGACCTCCCTCTCATTCACACACATTGTATTCTGTCTTGGTGGTCCTACTGACCTTAATTCCTCTCCTCTCTAGAGCATATCTCAACCTCTCCAGGGTCTCCACAACCTGCTCCCTACTATCGTTACAGATCTCAGTGTCATCAGCAAACATCACAGTCCACGGGGACTCCTGTCTAAACTCATCTGTCAACCTGTCCATCACCATTGCAAATAAGAAAGGGCTCAGAGGCAATCCCTGATGTAATCCCACCTCCGTCGCTCCTACTGCAAACCTCACCACTGTTACTCTTCGCTCTTACGTACTTCTCTACCACTCCCAACTTCCTCATGCAATACCACAGCTCCTCTCAGTCACCCTGTCATATGCTTTCTCCAGGTCCACAAAGACGCAATGCAACTCCTTCTGGCTCTCTCTTTACTTCTCCATCAACATCCTCAGAGCAAACATCGCATCTGTGGTGCTCTTTCTTGGCATGAAACCATCCTGCTGCTCACTAATTATCAACTCACTTCTTAACCGAGCTTCCACTACTCGTTCCCATAACTTCATGCTGTGGCTCATCAATTTTATCCCCCTGTAGATATTATAGTTCTACCATCTCTCCTAGACACCTCCATGCTTCAATAGGTATGTCATCTGGACCAACGGCCTTTCCATTCTTCATCCACTTCATAGCTGTCCTTACTTCCTCCTTGCTAATCCGTTGCACTTCCTGATTCACTATCTCCACATCATCCAACCTCTTCTCTCTCTCGTTCTCTTCATTCATCAGCCTCTCAAAGTACTCTTTCAATCTGTTCAACACACTCTCCTCGTTTGTGAGTACGTTTCCATCTTTATCCTTTATTACCCTAACCTGCTGCACATCTTTCCCAGCTCAGTCCCTGTTTCATGACAGATATTAGAAAAAATATATAGAAGATGGAAGTGAAGGCTCATGGGTATTGGAGTATCACAGAGCTGACAAAAAGGACAATGGCTGGATATTAAAATAGGAAGTTAGATAGATGCAATGTCCACAGTCTCATATTATAAGAAAAACATGAAAAAGAAGGTGTCAGAGATAACTGGGGTGGCGACCCCGGAAGAGGGAAGAGGGCTTACGTCCACCTCAGACCATGTAGGGGCGACCACCCTTTGGGGGCCACGGATACAGAGCTTTGAAGCTCTACCCTGTAGGGGCCCGTGGTCACCCCTGCGCCTTAGGAGCCCTGGACCTCGGCACTTCTGCCACACCCGGAAGTGCTGGGAGGAAGACGAGCAGGGACACATGAAGTGCTTCCGGGTACGCAGCTGGCACTTCCGCCACACTGGGGAGTGCCGGTAGAAGATTGCCGGGAAGCACCTGGAGCACATCCGGGTGCATATAAAAGGGGCCACCTCCCTTCAGACAATGGCTGGAGTCGGGTCTTGGAGGAGAGGAGTGGAGGCGGCCTGAAGAAAGAAAGAAATTGGCATTGTGGCCAGGACTTTGGGGTTGTGCTGCACTTGTACATAATGGAGTATGTAAATAAACGTGTGTTGGGTGACATTAACGTGTCCGCCTGTCTGTATCCGGTCCGGCTTCCACAAAGGATGCACTGCTGATCTGCTTAGTAACATGCAGTTAGGCCGATCTGCTGGAGTTGCCATGCTAGATTCGCAGCACACTCTATGAAAACTGTAAAAACAGAACCCAGTTGCGGGGTACAGGCAACGATCATGCTGTTCAATATTTTTAGTTGAATAGTTCTAGGGCACGAGTGTCGAACTCCAGTCCTGGAGGGCCGCAGTTGCTGCAGGTTTTCATTCTCTAACCCTTTTCTTAATTAGTGACCAGTTTTTGCTGCTATTTAACTTCTTTTGCCTTAATTTTAATTAACTTGACTCAGACCCTCATTTTCCTTAATGAGCAGCCAAACAATAATGAGACCCAAACCAAGCCACCACATGACCAGCTAACCTGAAAATAAAGAAAAGTGAAGGCCTCGGTCATGTTGGTCTGCTCAGGTCACCAAAACATCTTAACGGTGGTCTTAGATAAAACAGAAAATCAACAGCCTGTTGTGGTAGACTAAGGGCAGCAACAAGTCCTCATATTCAATAACGGCGTTAATTAACTGGCTTCTCATTAAGAGACTGGTTGGAGTGAAATTGGCTTGAGTTTGATGTTCTAGTTTAGCTGGTCATCTGTTGCCTCGTCTCACATCTCATTTCTGTTTAGCTGCCAATTAATGAAGAAATGAGTCAATTCAGAGGCCTGAATCCTTAAAAACAGGGCTATTAAAATGAAGAGAAAAGGAGTTCATTAGCAGTGAAAACTGGGCACTGATTAGGAAAATGAATTAGAATGAAAACCTGCAGCCACTGCGGACCTCCAGTACTGGAGTTGAACACCCCTGCTTTACTCGATGGCATGTTAAAAGCGTGCAGGTCTACAGGGGACGACTCTTTTTCATTTCATTACTTTCTTTTCAATGAACTGTAAGGGTACCAACAAATGTATCCACATCCATGTAAGAATTTCACTGTCCCCTGTGCCTGTAACAGTAAGGACTCTATAATATCTGCTCCGATGGGGCACAGCTCTCTCTTTTCCAGCTCTTTTGATGGTCCACCCCTGCTTCTTCAAGTCTCTGTCCCTTCAAAACAACTAACTTCCAGTTTTCCAGTTTTAACTGATATGGTGGGATTATTCAGATCATTTTTTGTCTGAAATTGAAATAGCCCAATAGTATTTAGCCTTTTTTCCCAAAGCTTACTATATGCTGCTATCCTGGATTTTCAGTTTAGCTGGTCAACTGTTTCACGTCTCCGTTCTGTTTAGCTGCCATTTCATGAAGAAACAAATCAATTCAGAGGACTGAATCCTTAAAAACAGGGCTATGAAAATGAAGAGAAAAGGAGTTCATTAGCAGTGAAAACGGATCACTCATTAGGAAAAGGGTGAGAATGAAAACCCACAGCCACGGTGGCCCTCCAGGACAGCCCTGTTCTAGGGGTTTTCTCAAACTTTTTTGGGCCATTCTGACTTCCCAATGAACCTCTCCCCCCCCCAAAAAAACGACAAGTCATGTAAACATCAAGGAAAGGTGTGAAAAGTCAGCTTGCAAAATTTAACAGCCAGAGGTCATCATCATTTACTGGCTCGGACACACAATGGCTGTCTACGTGAACACATTGTGTGTTCGAATAGACAATGAGCCATTCCCCAAGCTTTTAGTTACACGCTGCCATGACAATGGAAGGAAGAGGGTGTCATTGGGAGGCTCTCCAAGGTGACCTCTGCATTGTTTTCTGGCAAAGAGAAAGTTTCCTCCTGGCACGCAGTCAAGACTTGCAGAAGGGTTTCCAAGCCAGACTGAGCCGCAGTCACGTTTGTATGGAGCCCTGAGTCAAAAGGTACTGCTCCATGCACTCGTTCCTGCTATGTGGCACGTACACCCCTGTGCTGGAGATTTGGCTCCTAGCAAAGAAAACCTCCAACCATTTTGACAAAGCGAAAGAGAGGAGATGAACTCGGAATGAGAGAGCAGAAGGGGAATCGCTTGGTGACGAGGGGTGCCAATGAAGGCGTTTCACTTGTTTGATGGTCTGCTAGGTACTGAAGAGTCTGAGTGACTTACTCGTCACGGTCTTTGTTTTATCTGCTGCCTTAAAATATAAAAATGCATTAGTGTTGTGCAAACATGAAAACTGAAAAAGTAGAATTCAAAACAAACACAAAAAATCTTTTTTTATGTGTCACCATCCCAAAAACATTTCACATAGCGGCAGTACTGTTGATCAGACGTATTCATTACATCTCATGGCAGGCGAGAAGCTTGGTATTCAAGCTACAATCTATGAAGAATTTATATAAGTAGTCAGTTAGTAATTATCCAACCCGCTATATCCTAACTACAGGGTCGCGGGGGTCTGCTGGAGCCAATCCATAGGGCGCACAGGGTGCAAGGCAGGAACAAATCCCGGGCAGGTGCCAGCCCACCGCAGGGCACACACACACACACACACTGGGGAAAATTTAGGATCGCCAATGCACCTAACCTGCAAGTCTTTGGACTGTGGGAGGAAACCCACGCAGACACGGGGAGAACCTGGGAAGTGAACCTGGGTCTCCTAACTGTGAGACAGCAGCGCTACCCACTGCGCCACCGTGCCGCCCCTATATACAGTAGTGCCTTTCAATAATGATCACTTTTGTGATGTGCTTTAGAATAAGTGGTGGGCAGGCAGTTTAGGGACCTGAAGAGAGTCACAAAGAAAACTAAACGGCAATGGTTCACGTTTAACAGTTTCTATAGTTGGCACTAGTTCTGAATTTGTGTAATACAACAACAACATTTATTTCTATAGCACATTTTCATACAAAAAGTAGCTTAAAGTGCTTTACATAATGAAGAAAAGAAAAAATAAAAGACAAAATAAGAAATTAAAATAAGACAACATGTGTTTGTGTGTGTCCTGCGGTGGGTTGGCACCCTGCCCAGGATTGGTTCCTGCCTTGTGCCCTGTGTTGGCTGGGATTGGCTCCGACAGACCCCCGTGACCCTGTATTCGGATTCAGCGGGTTAGAAAATGGATGGATGGATGGATAGTTAACATAGAAAAGGAGTAAGGTCCGATGGCCAGGGTGGACAGAAAAAACAGAAAAAAAAACTCCTGGAGAACGGAAACGGCTGGAGAAAAAAAAAATAAAATCTGCAGGGGTTCCAGGCCACGGGACCGTCCAGTCCCCTCCGGGCATTCTACCTCACATAAATGACACAGTCCTCTTTGTAGTTAAGGTTCTCACGGAGTCACTTGATGCTGATGGTCATACAGACTTCTGGCTTTTAATCCTAAGTGCTTCTGTATTTTAATACAAGTGCTAGCACATTAACTCTTTCAGGACGGACGTCGACTTTTGTTAACAGGAGGTGTTGAGGGTGGGAATGAACTGTAGACTGTGATACAACTCTCTACTACATTTTCATTCAACTCTTTTGGCCAGATTTGCAGATTTAGTTTTTTTTTCCTCCAGCCGTCTGGAGTTTTGTGTTTCTTCTGTCCTCCCTGGCCATCAAACCTTACTTTAATTCTATGTTCATTAGTATTGCCTCATTTTATTTTTATAGTTTCATCCTGTAAAGCACTTTGAGCTCCAGCATTTGTATAAAACTGTACTCTAGAAATAAATATTGTTGTTATTTTGATTAATAAACTTGACCTATTCTCATCTAATATCTGTGGGTCTTCTAATTGCAATGTATAAGAATAAGAGACGTGTCTGTGTGTTCTGATTATAAACCATTTCTAATCTTGCTTTACTTCTGTGGAATATTGTTGTTGTTGTGATGTACCAATGAACCAAAATTTGAAATTTTCAGTTCATCATGCAGTGTATTTGTACGCCGACGAGTTGTTGATGGGTCCTCAGTGTGTGACACCAACTGTCAGACATGGAGGAGGAAGTGTGATGGTCTGGGGTTCTTTTGCTGGAGGCACAGTTGGTGACGGGCATTCTGAATCACGAGGGTTACCACAAGGGGCACCTCACAATACCTTCTGGTCTCTGTCTGGTAGGTCAGGGGTTCATCCTACAGCAAGACAATGACCCAAAACACACCTCCAAGCTACGTCAGACCGAGACATTAAACTGAGTGCATTTCCGTAAAAACTGAGATGTTCTAAAACTTCGGACCGGACGTGTATATACAGTAGATGCACAGAGTTTAACTCTTTGAGGGCTGGATATTTTTTCCAAAGAACTCTGTTTTCTGAAAAGCGCACACAACAATGGTTTCATAAAACGTCAGCTGCTATGTGCTGTGGCTGCTGTGGCCGTATGTTCGGCATCTCTGGTGGCAGTGGCTGCGTTGGGGGCACCTTGATGGTCAGCAGGAATGCACGGTGGGCCAGCTGCCTGCCTGTCTTCGCACAGCAGGTGGGTGGCGGTCGCAGTGTGACGCAATCTGGTTTGTAACTCTTGACATCAGAAGTGGTGGTCCTACCAGGCAAACGCTGCTGTAGGCACATCAGCAACACGATCACCTGGGGACCAATCAGATGATGCTGGTACCTCACTTTCGTTTTTGATCTCCATCTCCAGATCACTTGCATCAAACTCGGAGTCCGACAAGTCAGAGTCCTATTCAACAAAATTACGTAAAGCGTCCATGGAGCATTTTGCTTTGTACATTCGCTTTGGTCTCTCACCAGATATCTGTGCCATTTTAGAGGTTGTTTGCTCTTCGCTACTCACGCACGCGTAGGGAATGGACGTTAAATCAAAAAAGCTGTGTAACTTTCCTTCTAGCAAAGAGAGTCGAACAGAAATGTAAGGGCGAGTGTTGTTGCAGTTTACCGTCCTCTACTCCTGAATTTTGACAAAAGTTGACATCAGCACTGAAAGAGTTAAAATTACAAATCAAACAATTCACACGGGATTGAAGTACACATTGCAGATGTTCATTTTAGGGGATTTGTATTCATTTCGGTCACAGCATGCAGAAATGACAACACTGCTTCTACACGGTCCCCCCATTTCAGGGCACACAGCAATGGCAGGTCGTATTTAGCACTTTGTCACATATGCCTCACATGCCATGACTGCTTGAAATTTGTGATTCACTGACATCACCAGGTGCTTAGGATCTTCTCTGGTGGTGCTCTGCCAAGCCCCTAATGCAGCCATCTTCAGCTCCTGCTTGTTTTGGTGGGCTTGTCCCCTTACGTTTTCTCTTTGGCATATTGAAGGCGTACTCGGTTAAGACTGAAGTTGGGTGACTAACTTGGCCATTCAAGAAGTTTCCTTTTTTATCTTTGATAAACTTCTGTGTTGCCTCAGCAGTCTGTTTGGCTCATTATCTTGTAGGATGAAGCACCGACCGATGAGTTTGGAGGCATTTGACTGGAACTTGAGCAGATCAGATGTTTCTCCACACCTCAGAATTCATTGTGTGACAGCTGTCAGCAGTTCCATCATCAATGAAGTGAAGTGTGCCAGGACCTGAGGCAGTCATACATGCCCAAGCCAGAACACCACCAGCACCGTGTTTAACAGATGAAGTCGTCTGCTTTGGATCTCAGGCAGTTCCTTTTTATCTCCACACTTTGCTCCTGCCATCACTCTGATGAGGTTCACCTTAGTCTTGTGTGAGGCTAACTAGTGGTCTGCATCTGCAGTGTGGTTTCTGTGTTTCTGTTCATGAAGTCTTCTGCTGATAGTCGTCTCTAACACATCCACAACTGCCCCCGAAGGCTGTTTCTGATCTGCCGCACAGGCGTTTCGGGCTTTTTCTTGACCATAGTGAGGATTCCTCTGTCATCAGTAGTGGAGGTCTTCCTTGATCTACCAGTCGCTTTGTGATTATTGCAGTGTGGTTTCTGTGTTTCTGTTCATGGGTTCCCCTGCTGATAGTGGTCTCTGACACATCCATATCGGACCCTTGTAGACTGTTTCTGATCTGACAAACAAGCGTTTAGGGCTTTTTCTTTACCACTGTGATGATTCTTCTGTTATCAGCAGTTGAGGTCTTCCTTGGCCTACCAGAAGTTGATTTTGGTCATCCTAAGGTTTTGCCAATGGCTTTATTCTTGTTTTTCAGCCTCATAATGACTTCTTTGCCTTTCCTTGGCACAACTCTTCTCCTCACATTGAACAATGGCAACTACAGGCTACAAAGGTTAGAAGCAAGCCAAGGTATCTTATGAAGCAATGAAACCCACCTGAGGAATGACAAATACCTGTGACGCCAATTGGCCCAAACATTATGGTGCCCTGAAACGAGGGAACCAGGTAGAAGAAATGGTGTGTGACAAAATTTATGTAAATCCCCTAAAATGAAAAATCTGCAATGTGCACTTTAATCACATCTGAAATGCTAAACTGTGGAGAAGACCGGTCGATCTCAAAGATTATAGAGGGCACTGTATCTCAAGGTAATTCTCTTTGTAAGGTGGGAACAACGTATACTTGATATGCACCGTGAGCATTAGCAGGTCAATCATAGGGACTGATCTCAAACAGACAGACAGAAATGTTAGCATAGTAGGCAGGATTACGCAGACAGACAGACAAGTGGCTGGGAGTGGTAGCCAGCCGGGACGTCCAGAAGGACCAGAGGAGGGCTTATGCCTCCTCCAAACCACGAGGGGGAGACTGCCCTGGTGGCTTTGGGGACCACGGGAACAGAGCTTAGAAGCTCAACCTTATAGGGGCCCATGGTCACCGCCAAGGGGTCGCCCCGATGCCTGTGAAGCCCTGGCCCTCAGCACTTCCGCCACACCTGGAAGTGCTGGGGGGAGAAGAAGACCAGGGACACCGGCGGAAGGTTGTCAGGAAGCACCTGGAGCACATCTGGGTGGGAAGAAAAGGGGCCACCTCCCTCCAGTCGAGGGCTGGTGTGAGGTGGAAGAGGACGGAGCTTGGAGGAGAGGAGTGGAGGCGGACCAGAAGAGAGGCAT
Organism: Polypterus senegalus; assembly: GCF_016835505.1. Classification (NCBI taxonomy): domain Eukaryota; kingdom Metazoa; phylum Chordata; class Cladistia; order Polypteriformes; family Polypteridae; genus Polypterus; species Polypterus senegalus. The sequence goes on along the minus strand of NC_053160.1, from coordinate 180,715,851 downwards.
TGTGTAAGGGCCTGGGGCCTCATGTATAAACGGTGCATACGCACAGAAATGTTGCGTAAGAACTTTTCCACGTTCAAATCGTGATGTATAAAACCTACACTTGGCGTAAAGCCACGCACTTTTCCACGGTACCTCATGCCTTGTCGTACGCAAGTTCTCCGCTCGGTGTTGCAAACTGGCGGCACCCAGCGTCAAAGCAATGCTACTGTTCTTGTGTGATTACTCATTATTTTCATGACGCGGCTTTATAAATAAACCGAAACTAACCGCATATTGTTTATTACTGTAATGCATCTGATTGTAATTAACTCGTAACAATATAATGGTCCAGGGAACAGCCATAGTATTCCAAATACCATAACTGCTTTAGCGTTGTTACTCTCACTTCTTCTTCTTCTTCTTCTTCTTCTTCTTCTTCTTCTTCTTCAGCTCCTCCCGTTAGGAGTTGCCACAGCGGATCATCTTTTTCCATATTTCTCTCACTGCACGACTCGGAGTATTTATATCACTGTATCTGAGTGTGAATCACAGCAGCAGCTGATCAGAAAGAGAATTATCGGTATACAGCTTCAAGGACACGCTGTCTCAGCCACTGCAAAACGTTTTAAAGCCTTTCCTGTACGGACCTCGCGGTTCAGAAACAGTTTAATCCCAAGAACTTTAAATGCACTCAATCAATTGCTCCTTGTAGAACTGTTGGTACTTATAAGTACAATCACCCCACTGTAAACTTGCACTACAGTTATAATATCTCACAACCTGAGCCACTTTATAAAGCGCGATTTACATATGATGACGATATCATTTTTAAGGTGAAATGCAGCAAAATATGTTTGTTAAATTATACACATAAAACTTTAACTTCATTTAAATAATCTATATTCTTCACTGGGAGTGTCGTGAAGGATAGAATAATTAAACATGTACTACGAAGATATTTCAATGTTCTTTAAACGTTTTGAAGAATCGGCGCTAAGCTTACAGATGGCTGAACGTCTATTACAGAGCTGATTGTGTGGCGATCAGTTACTTGGAGAAAGAAAAGCAAGGACTGCAGTGACGGCTACGCCAATATATATTGAATATAAAACAGAAAGAGAAAATAACAACACAGCTAAAAACACAGCGACAAATTTCGACAAAAGATAAATGCTTGTCATGAGCACGAGGCTCATGAAACACATGTTTAATACCGTGCTTTAGCTCCTATCATCGTGAAAATGACATCACGTATACATCTCAGTATTTTAGTTATTTAGAGAACTGTAATATTACGAATGTAATGGATTCTGTGTCCAGTTGGAGGAAGAGAGCCAGTTTAAGAAGCAAGTAGTGATTCACACACAGAGCACATAGAAGATCAAATACAAAACAATGCATTTAACGTGCTGCTTTAATTACGATGTGATTTGAGAAACTGGTTAATTAAACGATTTTAAGATGAAGTTTATGATGTTCTACTAAATGACAAAATAAACTACGTGATTAAAGTGGAAAATTCGAGATTAAAGTTGACATTTCGTGCTTTTTCCCCACTGTGTGCCTTTTTTCTCTGTACCCTAATAAACTTTCATATGACACTCAGACAGTGTGCTACAACTCGCTTTTCACGCACTTTGATATGTGACTTCTTTTTATTTCCGGCACTGTGCGATTTTGTGAATGTGAGCTTTCAAGTTTCTCCAACACGCTATGTCACTCGATCAACTTCATTTTGTTGATTATACCACGGTTTATTTGAACAAATAGTATGTTTTTCCTTTGCTTCCATTTGGTATTCGCTGAAATTCTTATATTTTCCCCGTGTTTTTCCCATTGTCTTTTCACAGAAGGCTGCGCTTAAGGGCGATTTATATTGATTTGCATATTCAAAGAGGCGTAATTCTGGGAGGAGTTGGGGCGTTACATAATGCGCGTGCACGAGCGTTAGTTTTCACGCTGATCGGGATTTATGTAGCGGAAGAACGTGGAAGTTGGAGTACGCACAGATTCCTGCATCTGGATTTTTCTGTGCGTAAACACATTTCGGCTTTTGTGCTTACGCAATGTTATAGTGCGAGTTCTACGCACGGCGTTATACATGAGGCCCCTGGACTTGAGGGTGATTGGTGCTGCGGCGCTGGGGTGTGTGTGCTTCACTTGTGTAAATATGGTAAATAAACGTGTGTTGGGTGATAAAACAACGATGTCTACCTGTCTGTGTCCGGGCTGTTCCCCACAAGAGGTAGGTAGATAGATAGATAGATAGATAGATAGATAGATAGATAGATAGATAGATAGATAGATAGATAGATAGATATGAAAGGCATGATAGATAGATAGATAGATAGATAGATAGATAGATAGATAGATAGATAGATAGATAGATAGATAGATAGATATGAAAGGTACTATATGATAGATAGATAGATAGATAGATAGATAGATAGATAGATAGATAGATAGATAGATAGATAGATATGAAAGGTACTATATGATAGATAGATAGATAGATAGATAGATAGATAGATAGATAGATAGATAGATAGATAGATAGATATGAAAGGCATGATAGATAGATAGATAGATAAATCCTGGCGCCCCCTGGTGGTGGCCACAGACCCTAACAGGGTTGAGCTTCTAACCTCCGTGGCCCCGATTCAAACCTAGGCAGGCAAATACTATATTTTTTTTTTAAAGAGAATGTAATTTTGACCTTGAAATGACCCGTAGAGAAGGCCAAAGTCTAGTTTTGATTTCTGTGGAAGCCCCGATCATGAAACGTCTCTGATTTTGAGGGTTGATTGATATTTTTGGATTGGTTGTTTCTAGGGAATGGCAAAGGCAGACTGAATTGGATGCAACACCTTCTGCTTACTCTCAGCGCATCCCACCTCTGGGCAGCCCTGGCAGTAGCACAGTAATTTGAACTGTATGGCTGGCACATCTGTTTTAGAACAGCAGTGCAGGTGTCATCGGCGGACGAAATTCGTCATTCAATGGGTTTCATTGCTTAGCGCTGCTTCACAGGGGTCTCCAGTCCCCCAAACCCCTTGATCATTGATCGTGTATCATTTTCTTGTGGCACTTGATGCTTCGTGGGATACCCGCTGAATGTAATGTTGGCCCTTTTTTCTTTTTCAAGACCTCTGCGATTCGCTCTGGCAGGCTGGTAATCAACTTCTGGGCCAAATCCTGACTGATGGCAGCCCATTCTTCTTGATTCTAGAATCAATGCTTGGAGTTTGTCAGAATTGGTGGGGTTTGTTTGAGGATTGACCACAAGTTCTCAATGCCATTATGAAGGTCTGAGGAGTTTTCTGGCCATGGACACCAAATTTTTATATTTTGTTCCCCGAACCACTCAGTTCTTTTATGGCCCGGTGCTCCATCATGCTGGCAAAGGCATTGTGTGTCACCAGACTGTTCTTGGATGGTTGGGAGAAGTTGATCTTGCAGGATGTTTTGGTCCCATTCTTTATTCATGGCTGTGTTCTTAGGCCAAATTCTGAGTGAGCCCACTGCCTTGGCTGAGAAGCAACCCCACGTGACATGAACGGTCTCAGGATGCTTTACTGTTGGCCTGACACAGGACTGATTATAGCGCCACTCACCTTTTCTTCTCCGGACAATCAGAAAGGGAATTCATCAGTCCAATCCCAGCATATTAGTCTGTCCCTGATGTTTTTCTTGGATTCTTTGCTGCCCTTCTTGACACCCACCAGGCCATCCTCTAAAAGTCACACCTGCCAGTTGCCATTCCTGAGCACGCTCTGCCTTGGTGGTGCCCGCAGCTGAATCACTTTTAGGAGACAGTCCTGGTGCTTGCTGGACTTTCTTGGGCACCCTGAAGCCTTCTTCACCTCTCTATTGTAACTCAGTCATTGTAACAGAGTGACCACCAGCCTTGTCCTCGTCACACACTTTTACAAGAGTATCACTGAAGTGGCGTCAGCAGGTCCTTTGGTGGCAGGGCTGACATGCAGTGGTTGTTTGGGATGAAGTTCATTTTCGTGGCAAAGACGGACTTTGTAATTAATTTCAATTTATCTGATCACTCGTCAGAACATTCTGGAATAGACGCCAATGACCATCCTGAAAACTGAGGCAGCAAACGTGGTGAAAATTCATATTGGTGTCATTCTCAGAACTTGTAAATGGACCCAGTGCCAGCGAGTGTGCCCTATGCTTCAGTTGTGGCATTCTGTTCAAGCCAGGATTCAGCCTTATCTTTGTTGAAGCTTCACAGGCTCTTTCTTTTAACAAAGTACTTAATTGAAATTGATATATGAAGAATAAGAAAATAATATAACATAATAAGTGTAGTGTTGAATGGGTTGCTAATTATGAATTTGTTAGCTGACTTGAGGCTACTCAAGACACTGGCATCCAGTTTCTTGTTGCTTCAGAAAGTCCCGTCTTCCATCCATCCATTATCCTACCCGCTATATCCTAACTACAGGGTCATGGGGGTCTGCTGGAGCCAATCCCAGCCAGCACAGGGCACAAGGCAGGAGACAAAGCCCGGACAGGGCGCCAGCCCATCGCAGCGGTCCCGTCTTACACAACTAATTAAAACAAATCCCAAACTTTCATCTTCTCCGATGATAACACGGCCTAAACTTTATTTCCTGATAGAGGCTGCACAGTATTTCTCTATTAAACCAAATGCACGATGGCAGGCTTTGTGATTCAAGGTGGCTTGCTTTTTAATATTAGCAATGGGATGAGAAAGCTAAAAATTGATTTCCTGTACAGGACTGAGGTGGGAATATGTAAAAAAAAAAAAAAAAATTGTGTTTGCTCCTGAGAACGCTGGAAATATTTGTTTCCGTGTGGCTTTGTATTTTGAACCATGGAGAATGCAAGCTTGTCATTAATTGCAGGATTTCCTAGGAAGGAAAATGGCCCCGGAATCAGGGTTCTTTTTCCCACCGTGCCATTTTGCCTAAAGGCTTTCTCGGGTCAGGTCAAGTCAGGTGGGCTGGACGGTTCACCTTTAGTTGGTAAACAGGAAGTTTTTTGTTGTGTTTTTTTTATCCCATTCAAATTGTTTCCAACAAAGGTATTTACTTTTTCTTTTTTGCCGTCTCCAGCAAAAGAACTAAAAACTGAAAACAAGGAGCTTTTCCTGCCTCGGAGGCTGAGGTGCCAAAGGCGGGATATTACAAGTCTAACATTTAGAAGTCTGACTCACTGAAATCATCGAGATGGAAATGATGTCAAGTCGGAAAGTCAGTACATATTGGCCATCGCTACAAATCTTCATAAAACTGTTTGGACAAATGTACTTTGATTATTGAAGAAATAAATATGTGTTTGTTTTCGAGACTCTGTACTTAAGTAGTATAAGGAAGAGTTCCCAGTCATCGCTCTCCCAAAACATGACGCACCTAAAAACTCACCGTTACCAAATGAAATAATGTAACATTTTGTTCCGATTCTTCATGTTGTTGGATCAGCAAAACAATCAATCATTATTCTTAATTTATTCTTCAACGAAAATTCCATTAGCCATAATAAAAAAGATGGTCTAAAAGAACCTGAAGTAAGACCGTGCGTCAAGATATTTCAAGTGCTGCCAGCTACAGAGGTCTTGGGATTGGCGTGCAGCTCGAGGGTCCACCTTAATAAAAGGACAAGCGCATGCATTACAAAACACAGCGCCCTCCATAAGGTCTTGGGACAAAGACACATTTTGTTTCCCTCTGTGCTCCACAGTTTCAAATTACAAAATTAAACCACTCAGATGTGATCATCAAGTGCACATTGCGGACTTTCATTTAAGGGGATTTGCAGACATTTAGGTCACGGCACTTTTTCTACATGCCCCCAGATGGGCACTATAATGTTTGGGACAATTGGCGTCACGGGTGTTTGTGATTCCTCAGGTGGGTTTCATTACTTCATTAGATGCCTCAGTTTGCTTCTACACTTTGGAGTCTGTAGTTTCCATTGTTCAACATGAGGACAAGAGCTGTGCCAATGGAAGTCAAAGAAGCCATTATGAGTGCGGAAAACAAGAATAAAACTATTAGAGCCCTCTGTAAAACCTTAGGTTGGCCCACATGAACTATCTGCAATATCAAGAAAAAGAAAGAAATCATTGGTGAGCTCAGTAATCACAAAGGGACTGCTAGGCCAAGGAAGACCTCCACTACTGATGATAGAAGAATCCTCAATAAAGTCAAGAAAAACCCCAAAATGACCCGTCTGACAGATCAGAAACAAACTTCAGGGGGCCGAGGTGGACGTGTCAGAGACTGCAGAGCATCTGTCTCTGTTATATGCCATTTGGTATGGGATTCGTACAAGCAACGTTAATGTTTATAATGTGCCGTCTGTAGGAATAAACAGTTGAATGCATATATCTCTGTTATATATCATTTGGTATGGGATTCATACAAACAGTGTTAATGTTTGTGAAGCACCATCTGTTGGAAAGAAAAGTGCAGTGCATCTGTCTCTGTTATATGCCATTTGGTATGGGATTCGTACCAGCAACGTTATAATGATGCACCATCTGTTGGAATAAAAAATTCAATGCATATGTCTCAGGTATATGCCGTTTGGTATGGAATTCACTGTACAAGCAGTGTTAATGTTTGTGATGTGCTGTCTGTAGGAATAAATAGTTCAATGCATATATCTTTGTTATATACCATTTGGAATGATTCATACAAGCAGTGTTAATGTTTGTAAAGCGCCATCTGTTGGAATGAAAAGTGCAGTGCATCTGACTCTGTTATATGCCGTTTGGTATGGGATTCACTGTACAAGCAGTGTTAATGTTTGTGATGTGCTGTCTGTAGGAATAAATAGTTCAATGCATATATCTCTGTTATATATCATTTGGAATGATTCATACAAGCAGTGTTAATGTTTGTAAAGCACCATCTGTTGGAATGAAAACTGCAGTGCATCTGACTCTGTTATATGCCATTTGGTATGGGATTCGTACAAGCAATGTTATAATGATGCACCATCTGTTGGAATAACAAATTCAATCACAAAGGGACTGCTAGGCCAAGGAAGACCTCCACTACTGATGATAGAAGAATCCTCACTAAAGTCAAGAAAAAACCCAAAATGACCCGTCTGACAGATCAGAAACAAACTTCAGGGGGCCGAGGTGGACGTGTCAGAGACTGCAGAGCATCTGTCTCTGTTATATGCCATTTGGTATGGGATTCGTATAAGCAACGTTAATGTTTATAATGTGCCGTCTGTAGGAATAAACAGTTGAATGCATATATCTCTGTTATATATCATTTGGTATGGGATTCATACAAATAGTGTTAATGTTTGTAAAGTACCATTTGTTGGAATGAAAAGTGCAGTGCATCTGACTCTGTTATATGCCATTTGGTATGGGATTCGTACAAGCAACATTATAATGATGCACCATCTGTTGGAATAACAAATTCAATGCATATGTCTCAGGTATATGCCATTCGGTATGGGATTCACTGTACAAGCAGTGTTAATGTTTGTGATGTGCTGTCTGTAGGAATAAATAGTTCAATGCATATATCTCTGTTATATACCATTTGGAATGATTCATACAAGCAGTGTTAATGTTTGTAAAGCACCATCTGTTGGAATGAAAAGTGCAGTGCATCTGACTCTGTTATATGCCATTTGGTAATTCGTACAAGCAACGTTATTATGATGCACCATCTGTTGGAATGACAAATTCAATGCATTTGTCTCTTTTATATACCGTTTGGTATGGGATTCACTGTACAGGCAGTGTTAATGTTTGTGATGTGTCGTCTGTAGGAATAAACAGTTCGATGCATATACCTCTGTTATATATCATTTGGTATGGGATTCATGTGCAAATGAAAGTCAAAGAAGTCATTATGAGGCTGAAAAACAAGAATAAAACCATTTGAGACACTGGCAAAACCTTAGGCTAACCTACATCAACTGTCTGGGATATCATGAAGAAGAAAGAACGCACTGGTAAACTCAGTAATCACAAAGGGACTGGTAGATCAAGGAAGACCTCCACTACTGATGACAGAGGAATCCTCACTATGGTCAAGAAAAAGCCCGAAACGCCTGTGCGGCAGATCAGAAACAGCCTTCGGGGGCAGTTGTGGATGTGTCAGAGACGACTATCAGCAGAAGACTTCATGAACAGAAACACAGAGGAGGATACACTGCAAGATGCAGACCACTAGTTAGCCACACACTAGACAAAGATGAACCTCATCAGAGTGATGGCAGGAGCAAAGTGTGGAGATGGAAAGGAACTGCCTGAGAGCCAAAGCAGACCACCTCATCTGTTAAACACGGTGCTGGGGGTGTTATGACTTGGCATGTAAGGCTGCCACAGGTCCTGGCACACATCTCTTCATTGATGATGGAACTGCTGACAGCTGTCACCTCCCTGAAACAAGCAGGAGCTGAAGATGGCTGCATTAGAGGCTTGGCAGAGCAGAGAAGACCCTCAGCACCTGGTGATGTCTGTGAATCGTAGACTTCACTAAGCCATGGCATGTAAGGGATATGCGACAAAGAACTAAATGTGACAGCTTTAATAGACATCATGGTGCCCTGAAATGGAGGGACACGAAAAAGGGTTGTCATTTCTACATGGTGTGACCGAAATGTCTGCAAATCCTCTTCAATGAAACTCAGCAGTGTGCACCTTAACCTTAACCACATCTGGATTGTTTGATTTTTAATTAGAAACTGAGGAGCAGAAAGGGGATATCAAGGAAAAAAAATGTCTTTGTCCCAAACAATATGGAGGACACTGTATATTTAAATACCTGCTTTATTGTTTTCTCTGGCTCCATGATAACCCTCAACAATTACAGACAGCAGATCTTTAGCGTGACTACCACAGTTGAAATGCAGTTATTTCTGTAGTTTCATTAATCCAGTGTCAGATCCCATTCATACCTCAAGCAAACTGCTCCAGGGATCGCTTGCTACTGCACCGAGACCCCCATTTTTAAAGGTGCTCCAAACCCGACCTGATCACTATAAGCGATCAACTGTTGACCATTAATGTGTTTCCATGTTCTTAATACAGTAGGCAATGCGGTGTGGTGGTTAAGGCTTTTGGGTTCAAATCCCGTTACTGACACCTTCAGCAAGTCACATGACCTGCCTCTGCTCCAATTGGAAAACCAAAAGAAATGTCACCAATGGTGACATAAATGCTGTAAGTCGCCTTCGATAAAGGTGTCAGCCAAATAATTAAATGTGAATTTAATTTTCTGAACTATAGAGAATGATCTTTGGTGAGCTAACCGATTAAACAATTACATTAACAAAGATGACTGACAAATAGGAAGGGCACTGTTTGGTGAAAAATCCTGCAACTACTGCGGCCCTCTAGGAGAATGACTGGATATTCTTATACAACACTGAGAATTACAAACCTGACGTTCAGATTTTTATCACAGGCATAAAACTGCGTCATATGAAACAGTGTGGAGTGTCTGTTTTGCCACTAGAGGTCAGGCTTTACCAATGATAAGAGGACTAACAACAAACTTCTTCTTCTTTCGGCTGTGGATCATCTTCTTCCATATCTTTTTGTCCTCTTTATCATGTTCTGTTACCCCCATCGCCTGCATGTCCTCTCTCACCACATCCATAAACCTTCTCTTAGGCCTTCCTCTGTTCCTCTTGGCTGGCAGCTCTATCCTTAGCACCCTTTTCCTAATACACCCAGCATCTCTCCTGATGTCTCTCATGTCCAAACCAACACAATTATCGCCTCTCTGATTTAGTCTCCCAGCTGTCCAACCTGAGCTGATCCTCTAATGTCCTCATTCTTAATCCTGTCCATCCTCGTCACACCCAATGCAAATCTTGAACTCTGCCACCTCCAGCTCTGTCCCCTGCTTTCTGGTCAGTGCCACCATCTCTAACCCATATAACATAGCTGGTCTCACTACCATCCTGTACCCCTTCCCTTTCACTCTTCCTGATACCCGTCTGTCACAAGTCACTCCTGTCACTCTTCTCCAATCACCCCACCCCGCCCCGCCTGCACTCTCTTCTTCACCTCTCTTCCACAATCCCATAAATTACATATAAAGACATCTTGAGCGATGCCATGTGCTCCTCACAAGGCAGACTTTACAATAAAATATGGACTCAATGTGAAACATAAAATAATGTTCACCTTTGCACAAGTATGTTTAGAGTTTACACTCTGCATACATTAAAGCTGTCGTACACAACCCAGATGCTTTTGGCTTGATTTACAGTCCTTTGAAAAATTGCCCACACATCAAAAGAACAACTAAATGCATAGCACATGGCTATTCTGACTTCTAGTATTATTACATAAGAATTCTTTACTGTGTATTATTATTATTAATTATTTTATTATAAACACAGTATGTACAGCATATTAACATTATAAAATGTAAATAGCTGTAAATGAGGATTTCTAGAGGCAAGGAAAATCCTGACACACATTCACAAGGTGGTTAAAACAAAACTGCCACTAAATGCACATTTAATGTTTGTTATGAGCTGTGCAAGGAAAGGCTGATTGAGAAATGGGGAAGATCAAAAGAAGAAATGTTAACTAAAGACAAGGTCGAAACCAGACAGCTATCCTATTGTTTGTCTCTTCCAAAATGGTAAGCAAAGCATTGTTATAAAGTGACAAAAGCAACGAGTCGGGAACCAAGAATTGGAAAACATGTCAACTCCACACAGACAGACAGACACAGACAGACAGGTACACACAGACACAGACACAGACAGACGCAGACAGACAGACAGACAGACAGACAGACAGACACATGCAGACAGACACACGCAGACAGGTACACACAGACACAGACAGACAGACAGACACAGACAGACACAGACAGACACAGACAGACACACACATGCAGACAGACACACGCAGACAGGTACACACAGACACAGACAGACAGACAGACACATGCAGACAGACACAGACAGACAGGTACACACAGACACAGACACAGACACACAGACAGACACACGCAGACAGGTACACACAGACACAGACAGACAGACAGACACAGACAGACACAGACAGACACAGACAGACACACACATGCAGACAGACACAGACAGACAGACAGGTACACAGACACACAGACAGACACACGCAGACAGACACAGACAGACAGACAGGTACAGACAGACACAGACACACAGACAGACACCCGCAGACAGACACAGACATACAGACAGACACACAGACACAGACACACAGACAGACACACGCAGACAGACACAGACACAGACAGACACACAGACACAGACAGACAGACACACACACTCACAGACAAACACACACAAACACGCACACACACACACAGATACGAACACAAATACTCACACACACATGCACTGATAGATTGATTTTTGAGGTTATCTGTAGCCTTGGGTGACATATCTGAGGTGCCACTTGTATATGTAATGCACCAATGAGCCCCCACGTCCAGTCACTAATCAGGGAGAGGATGTAAAGGTGGTGCACTCCTGCAAGTATTTGGAGGTCCACATAAATAACAGATTGGACTGGTCTTGCAACACAGTGGAATTTTATAAGAAGGGGCAGAGTAGGCTCGTTTTCTTAGTTTAATGCGTTCCTTTAATGTGGAAAGTGACATCCTTTTAATTCTTTTTAATTAATTCTTTTGCATTTATATAGCGCTTTTCTCACTACTAAAAGCGCTCAGCAATTGCAGGTTAAGGGTTAGGGTTAGGCTTAGGGTTAGGGTTTGGCATTTACAGGATTCGAACCGGCAACCTTTCGATTGCCATTGCAGATCCCAAGCCTCAGAGCCACCACTTTGCAGACCACATCCTTTGCATTTTCTACAACTCTTGCGATGGCCAGTGTGATTTTCTATGGGCTGTTAACGTCACTTCAGCTTTAATTAGTAACTACTGTACATAACTGCACTGTCCGCCAAAGGGTTAGTCAGTTCTGAAAACAGGAGTGGGGCACAGCAGCAAGTCAAAGCAAAGCGAGGGTCAAAAAGTGAGAACTTCACATCCAAATCGTGAAGCCAGAAATCAGTCAGTCAGTCATTATCCAACCCGCTATATCCTAACACAGGGTCACGGGGGTCTGCTGGAGCCAATCCCAGCCAACACAGGGCGCAAGGAAGGAACAAACCCCAGGCAGGGCACCAGCCCACTGCAGGGCAAACACACACACACACACACACACACACACTAGGGATAATTTAGAATCGCCACTCCACCTAACCTGCATGTCTTTGGACTGTGGGAGGAAATCCACGCAGACACGCGGAGAACATGCAAACTCCACTCCTGGGAAGCGAACCCAGGTCTCCTTATTGTGAGGCAGCAGCGCTACCACTGTGCCACCATACCGCCCTAGTCAGAAATCATTTAAAACAAAATTGTATACACAAATAAAGCATACAATTTATTAAATTTAATTCAATATTCTTTTCAATATTGCACTTAAATGTAACATGATGGAAACATTCTAATTATATTTTTTTATTGTGTTCATCAATGCAAACAAAAGTCCAGTCACTATTCAGGGAGAGGATGTAGAAGTGGTACACTCCTGCAAGTACTTGGGGGTCTATATCAATGATCGATTGGACTGGTCTCATAAAACAAAGCGGAACTTAATAAGAAACAGCAGAGCAGGCTCGTTTTCTTACTCGACTGCGTTCATTTAATGTGGAAAGTGACATCCTTCACATCTTCTACAACTTTATGATGGCCAGTGTGGCGTGCTGGTTTGGTTACTTCACTTCAAACTAACAAGCTAATTAGAACAGTAGACTCAGTTTATAGGAGGCATTTTGGACTCCATGGAGGTCGTAGAGAAGCAGAGAATGAAAACAAAACCGAGTGCCATTATGAACAATGCTGCATATCCTCTCTGTGAGATACTAACACTAAGGACTTTCAGCCAACGCATTCATTCAGCAGAAGTTGAGGAAGAAACGCCACTGCAAGGGATTCTTTACACCAACAGTAATTTTGCCATTCTGGTATGTGTTTAGACTGGTTCGGGGGCGATTGGGCGACAGCCAACTCGGCGAAAAGACAAGTCAGCGAAAGACAATTCGGCGAGGAAACAACTTGGTGAAATACAACTCTGCGACATCCTTTACCAGTTAGGTAATAGTTAGGTTCAAAGAGATTTTTTAATTATATTTAAATGACAACGTGATTTAAAATGTTGAAAATATATTTATATAATTTACAAACGAACTTTATTCTGCAGACAGAACAAACTCTATCTTACATTATCTTCTGCAACCAAAATTGCGAATCCGTTACATAAATTGTATTGATTGTAATCGTATGATAACGATATTTAGAATGCAAAAGGTGACCTGCGAGTACGGCTTAAGGAATATCTTCACTCTCAACATATTGGGACTCTCATAAAGGAGGTGATTCTGTGGATTTTCCGGCACCCTAAGTTGTCATTTAAATATCATAAAGAAATTTCTTTGAACCTAACTATTACCTAACTGGTAACGGATGTCGTCGAGTTGTCCTTTCGCCGAGTTGTCTGTCGCCGTCTTTTCTTGTCTTTTCGCTGAGTTGCGCCTGAATGGTTTAGACTATCGTGTGTGTATTTATTTATTCAAGTGTATATATCAGGGGTGTCCAGCTCCAATCCTGGAGGGCCGCAGTGGCTGCTGGTTTTCATTCTAACTCCTTTTCTTAATTAATGACCCGTTTTTGCTGCTAATTAATTACTTTTCCCTTCATTTGAATTAACTTGCTGTTGAAGATTCAGACCTTATCAACTGCTTTATTTTTATTCCTTAATTACAAGCCAAACAATAACGAGACACAAAACGAGCCAACACATGACCGGCTAATCTGTGTCCATCGTACGATTCGTGAAAATGAAGAAAGGCGAAGGTCTCCGTAATGTTGATCTGCTCAAGTCTACAAGACATTTTGTTGCTGTGGCAGAATGAGAGCATCAACAAGCCATGGAATTACAGGGTGAGTCAAAATTATGTTAACATTTCAATGGCGGAAACAATTTATTCACAAAACATAATTATATGTGCAAGATGATTTACACGAAAGTCTCAACCTGTTTGCCATCATGTTCAACACACAAAGACCATAGAGCAACAGCACCATTTAAAGTCTGGACACACATTTTTCGGACAATAGTTGATACCACAGTCCGTATCCTGTCCTTCACGAACTTTCCTGCTATACACACGCGCTCCTTCACCATACCCCAAAACCAGAAATCAGACAGCGTCAGAGCAGGGGAGAGTGGAGGCCATGACAATGGTCCACCACAACCTATCTATCTACTGAGATAAAAATAATCCATTAATGTTAACATAACTTGGACTAACCCTGTATATAATGAGTTAAATTAACAATAAGAATCACCTTCTAATTATGAAAACGGTTGGAGTTTGAGGCCATCAACTTAGCAATTCATCTGTTGGCTCGATTTTATTTGGCTGCCATTTAAGGGTGAAGGAAGCAATGCAGAGGATTGTTGTATAACAAAGGCAATTAACAGAAGAAACTGGTTGCTGATTAAATAAATGGTGGAAAGGAAATCCTGCGGCCACTGTGGCCCTCCAGGATCGGAGTTGGACACTCCTGGTATATATAAATAGTTATTTACCAGGTATGGCACAAAAATAACCAGACAAGGCTTGGAACTTTCCTGGAAAACCGCCTGGAGGTCGGCCGGACGTGAATCATAGAACTATATCCCCTCCTACACGCCCTCTCAAACCGCCGATCGGCTGGGCATATCCTGTGAATACCCCAGTCAGTATTTGCACAACAATCGCTATACGAGTCACCGTGCTAATGTCGGGTGAAAAAAATCGAACAGCGAATCAACATCAAATTTCTCGCAAATTTTCCGTAAAGCAGTTTTTGACTGACAAAAACATTCCTGTCCTCGATCATCCTCCCTGTTTGTCTGATTTAGCTCCCTGTAAATTTTTACTTGTTACCCAACAATCAAAAGCGACCTGAAGAGAACACATTTTTCTTCAATGGATGAAGTGAAGACAGAAACGGCAAACCTGTTGAAGAGCCTCAAGCAAGAAGACATCCAGCACTGTTTCAATTAATGGAAGATAACGTATGGAGCGGTGTAGAGATCGGGAGGAGGAGTAGAGAGAAGGTGACAATGTTTAGAATGCTGTAAGTCATCAAGTAGTACTCGGGTGTTGTACCGTGTTAGCCATTATGACTGTAGAGAAAAGCCAAGCAAAATGACCCCTTTTATTGGCTAACTAAAAAGATTACAATATGCAAGCTTTCAAGGCAACTCAGGCCCCTTCTTCAGGCTAGATCAAGAAATATATTTTTTTTTACCAATCCGGTTATTTTGTTGTCTCACCTCGTTTTTATTCATTTAAACAGCTTCTACAAAAAGCCAAGTTTTGCACTGGGAACAAACAAAATTTTATTCCATTGCATCGATAATGGCAATTACGTCATTTCGGGAGACACATCAGAATGACAGTGACTCAAAATGGTGGTGCCCATCAAATATAAATAAATAAATCAATCAATCAGACATGAGCATCAGTAGGCTTTGCATCCCAGGAACCAAGTTACCCAATCTATTCTATAACATTTCATTAATTATTTACCGCTCTGATGCTTATCTTTCGATAACAATTAACGAGAAGAATTCATAATTTATTGCAGAATTACGTTATTTGAGGTTTCCTCTCAAGTGCCTCTTTCTCTCACACAATTAGGCTCAAAAACTAATCAACGCATCATCATCTCATAACAGGCTTAAGTGTCGAGTTTGGTATTTTTCCGTCCAGCCGTTTTAGCTCTTGACCGATCTCAAGAAACTGTGATATGCAGACAGACACACGGCCATCATTGAGATATCGATGTTTTTAGTATCAGGGGAACTCTAAAATATCGAGATCTGTCGAAAACCGGAGATCAAACTTTTTGATGAATCTAAAGCTCTGAAAACTTACATGAGTTTTTGATTTTTAATATGTTTTCAAACCTGTACCAAAAACGTGTTTTAATATTGTTATTAGGACAATCTGGATGAGAACAGGCCATTCAGCCCAACAAAGCTTACCATCTGTGTCTACTTAATTCTTCCAAAATAATATCAATTCAAATTTTAAAGGTCCCTAAAGTCCCACTGTCTACTACAATACTTGGTCACTTATTCCATATGTCTACTGTGAACGAAAAAAAAAACAAACTTCTTAATGTTCGTGTGAAATTTACCCTTAAGTCCTTCCTTCCTTTTTGGGAGTGTGTGGGATGCCCAAGCATCAATAAAAGGTTCCAAAGAAGTGAAATATTTGCCTACCTTTCCGCTTGGAAGAAATTTGTCCAAGTCATTTAAATTGATGCCTTCATCGTCTTCAAACTTTCCTTTCAACATTCTACATAAGAAAATTTGAACAGGATTAAAACTCAGTAATAAAAAAAAAGAATCCTATAACTTCTTGTATAATTAAAAATATTCGCTAGAGGACACAATTTAAATTCCTAATAATCATTTAATGGTCTAAATGGTATAGTGCCTTTCATATCTATATCTATCTATTATATAATGCTTTTCATATCTATCTATCTATCTATCTATCTATCTATCTATCTATCTATCTATCTATCTATCTATCTATCTATCTATCTAATAAGGGAAACAGGTCACTTTTACTTACTATTTAAACTTTAGAAATAAAATTACTTAACTATTTGTAAAGAAATTATGTCTTTACCCTTCTCTGTCGAAATGAGGCAGAGGTTTTGGCGTGGCCCGAAAGTGTTTTTGACGGATCTGTGTAAAATCTAACTTCTCCGGCTGAAGATCCCAAGCTGCTCCCCTAAAGAATACAAAAGAACATAAAAAATTAATAAGAGATACTTTACCAACATATTATTTTTGAAAATATAGCATTTTTATATGATAATGCATCCCTGCCTGTTTATGTTTGAGATGTTATAATTCCTGGGTGGTGTTTTTTATGTAATATACTCTAAAATGTCTGGGGTCATGCACTGGAAACAATACATTACTTTTTGGGCTGTATGGGCAAGATACTTGTAAAAAAAAAGACACTGCAAAATTCTTTCCTGTCGTATATATATTGATATTTCACTGTGGCATGTTTTTCCCATAAAAAACATTGTTCTTTGTTACTTACAATGGTAGTCTACAACACAAATCAAAGTATTATGATCTTATATGCACTTGCTGTACTATAGCACTGCACCTTCTGCCCATTTCTTTGTTGTTTATAAAAATTAGATAATCTGACCAATAAAAAACATTGTGGTCTCTCTCTCTCTCTCTATAGATAAATATTCCGGTTCATTTTGCGACTTCTCTCATCGCGCTAAGAATTATAGTTTGCTTGCAGGAGCGATATAATCACACTAATCCAAGACAGAGGCTGTGGGCCGAGGAGAGGGGGAAGCGTGAAGTCACGATTGGGAAGTCAGTTCACCTCTGCATTTTGGAGTGTACCTTGTCTCCACTTAGCTAGTGGTACCTTTATGTTTATTACTTTTTAAAGTTTGTCCTGTTTCACTAATATGTGGGCAGAACCGCGGGGGGACAGCTAGTCTTTCTGTCTGTCTATGTATTATATAGGGCCTTTTCTATCTATCTGTATATCTATCTATCCATCTGTCCATCCATCAAAAGAAAGTTCTTTTGTTAAGTTCTTTTCAAAGGCACCATATAAAGCAAATCAGTTCATTGCAGCAGGTGGCAAAGAGACACAGCTTTTGATTTGAATTTGCGTGGGTTTCCTACCTTTGAAGTACGGGTGTCCATCTGACCATTGGGTGACTTCTTCCCTGTGACTGTCGCTACCTTCAAAAACTTTCTCCACAACTGGCTGAAGTGTTGCACTATAAATCATCCCCATATCAATTGTTTATGCATCTTCATAATGTTCAGATGTGAAAAACTGTGGGAATGGCCCTGCTATAGAACGTTTCTAAATACATCTTTGATTCACTGTTTGATGCTGAACAAGACAACTTGCTAGTGGCAATAATAATAAATACAAAAACAATTACATCTATTTATCTCTCTATCATATAGTGCCTTTCACACATGTATCTATCCATCCAATATGCAACCCACTATATCCTAACTACAGGGTCATGGGGGTCTGCTGAAGCCAATCCCAGTCAACACAGGGCGCAAGGCAGGAAACAAACCCTGGGAAGGGCGGCAACCCACCACAGTCTGTCTATCTATCTATCTATCTGTCTATCTGTCTATCTATCTATCTATCTATCTATCTATCTATCTAACAGTGCCTTTCATATCTATCTATCTATCATACAGTGCATCCAGAAAGTATTCACAGCGCATCACTTTTTCCACATTTTGTTATGTCACAGCCTTATTCCAAAATGGATTCAATTCATTTTTTTCCTCAGAATTCTACACACAACACCCCATAATGACAACGTGAAAAAAGTTTACTTGAGATTTTTGCAAATTTATTAAAAATAAAAAACTGGGAAAGCACATGTACATAAATATTCACAGCCTTTGCCATGAAGCTCCAAATTGAGCTCAGGTCCATCCTGTTTCCCCTGATCATCCTTGAGATGTTTCTGCAGCTTCATTGGAGTCCACCTGTGGTAAATTCAGTTGACTGGACATGATTTGGAAAGGCACACACCTGTCTATAGAAGGTCCCACAGTTGACAGTTCATGTCAGAGCACAAACCAAGCATGAAGTCAAAGGAATTGTCTGTAGACCTCTGAGACAGGATTGTCTCGAGGCACAAATCTGGGGAAAGTTACAGAAAAATTTCTGCTGCTTTGAAGGTCCCAATGAGCACAGTGGCGTCCACCCTCTGTAAGTGGAAGAAGTTCGAAACCACCAGGACTCTTCCTAGAGCTGGCCGGCCATCTAAACTGAGCGATCGGGGGAGAAGGGCCTTAGTCAGGGAGGTGACCAAGAACCCGATGGTCACTCTGTCAGAGCTCCAGAGGTCCTCTGTGGAGAGAGAGAACCTTCCAGAAGGACAACCATCTCTGCAGCAATCCACCAATCAGGCCTGTATG
Organism: Polypterus senegalus; assembly: GCF_016835505.1. NCBI lineage: Eukaryota > Metazoa > Chordata > Cladistia > Polypteriformes > Polypteridae > Polypterus > Polypterus senegalus. The sequence goes on along the minus strand of NC_053160.1, from coordinate 180,696,827 downwards.
GTAGAGTGGCCAGACGGAAGCCACTCCTTAGTAAAAGGCACATGGCAGCCCACCTGGAGTTTGCCAAAAGGCACCTGAAGGACCCTCAGACCATGAGAAACAAAATGCTCTGGTCTGATGAGACAAAGATTGAACTCTTTGGTGTGAATGCCAGGCGTCACGTTTGGAGGAAACCAGGCACCGCTCATCACCAGGCCAATACCATCCCTACAGTGAAGCATGGTGGTGGCAGCATCAAGCTGTGGGGATGTTTTTCAGCGGCAGGAACTGAGAGACTAGTCAGGATAAAGGGAAAGATGACTGCAGCAAAGTACAGAGACATCCTGGATGAAAACCTGCTCCAGAGCGCTCTTGACCTCAGACTGGGGCGACGGTTCATCTTTCAGCAGGACAACGACCCTAAGCACACAGCCAAGATATCAAAGGAGTGGCTTCAGGACAACTCTGTGAATGTCCTTGAGTGGCCCGGCCAGAGCAGAGCCAGACTTGAATCTGATTGAACATCTCTGGAGAGATCTTAAAATGGCTGTGCACCGACGCTTCCCATCCAACCTGATGGAGCTTGAGAGGTGCTGCAAAGAGGAATGGGCGAAACTGGCCAAGGATACGTGTGCCAAGCTTGTGGCATCATATTCAAAAAGACTTGAGGCTGGAATTGCTGCCAACGGTGAATCGACAAAGTATTGAGCAAAGGCTGTGAATACTTATGTACATGGGATTTCTCAGTTTTTTTATTTTTAATAAATTGGCAAAAACCTCAAGTAAACCTTTTTCACATTAACATTATGGGGTGTTGTGTGTAGAATTCTGAGGGAAAAAATGAATTTGATCCATTTTGGAATAAGGCTGTAACATAACAAAATGTGGAAAAAGTGATGCGCTGTGAATACTTTCCGGATGCACTGTATCTATGTATCTATCTTAATGCCTTTCATACCTATCTATCTATCTATCTATCTATCTATCTATCTATCTATCTATTATATAGTGCCTTTCACATCTATCTATCTATCTATCTATCTATCTAATCAAAACCAAGATAGAACAGGTTTTGAAATTTGTTCAGTGGAAATATGATATCAGTAGTCTGCCATTCTCTGAAATTTTATGTAGTGCACAAAACAGTTCAGTGCAGAGACTATTTACTTTTATATTATTTTTACTTTACACATTAGATACATATTCATATACTATACGAAATTAGCTTTTTTCATTTTTTTTTTAAATCCTTAATTAAGTGACACAAAAAGTAAATAGAACATGCCTTTAAACTTTGGTAAAACAGATGCTCATTGTGGGTGATAATTATCAGTGGAAATATCATTGTATGTCTTATGCTGCCATGTAAAGTCCTCATTCCTCATTCTTACTAAACTTAGCTCCCATAAATGAATTGAAAGTGCAACCACAGAGGTGACAAAATGGCAAAGGCTGCAAACGCCACACCTGCTGACTTACCCTACCTATGAATAATTGCATTAGCCTTGCTGAAAATTTTAACATTTACACATCAGAAGGTACACTGTGATCAAAAGATACATCTTATATCTGATGAATCCAAAGAATAAAGAGGATGTCTGCACAGACACACAAGCCCTCAAAGTCTACAATGACTTGTCCTGCAACGTAAGGGCTGTCGCTTCAGTGTCAGCGTCCATATTAATAATGACACAGCATACTATCCACCCTTCTGTTATCTCTTGTTTCTCTAGACTATTGCCTTTTGCAGACCTGACTACAGGCTGCCAGTGGATGAGCCAATATAAAACCACATTTTAGCATACAGTGTATTCAGTCACCCATGAGAGAAAATTAAATAGTTCTGACGTTCTCTTTAAAGGTTACAAACAACTTCAAATGTTCCTTTACAACAAAACAAATACACCGCTTAGCTCTAGCACCTCTCCAGAGCCCCAAAGACTGCAACTTCATCTGTCGATGGAAGACTTCGGTTCACTGTCTGGCCTTGAGACGGCAAAGGTATTCCCACTGGTTCTTTGCTCCCACTTTCCCTGCAAAGAAAATAAAAATGGTTTCCTTTCTCATGTATTTATAGCCCATAATATTAAAAAGATCACTTAAATGACCCAGGAATGCAAATGTAGCTTCACAAAAGAAACGTTTTAAAATGTATATTGTTCAGTTATATCAAGAATAAGAGAAATTATAAATTATAAAAAATGGCAAAAACTGGAATATCTAGCAATTAATGACATGGTAAACTCTTCTGTGCCTCCATAATATTTAGGACAAAGACAGGTTTCCTTGATTTACTCCTCTGCGCCACAGTTTAAAATGACAAATCAAACAATTCAGACAACGTAATCAAAGTGCACATTGCAGTCTTTCACTTAAGCGAATTTTCACACATTTCCGTCACACCATTTAGAAATTACAACACCTTTTCTACACGACCCCCATAATATTTGTCCCACCACAATGTTTGGGACAACTGGCATCACAGGTGTTTGTGATTATGCAGGAGTGTTTCATTTTTTCACTAGTGCAGACATAAGATATCTATACAAATTACACCAGAATACCAGATTTGATATTGTTTGCAATGAGCCATCTGTTGGAATGAAAAATATACTGAGTTTTATTGCTGCATGTATTATAAAATACATTCCAATGGATGGCGTGTCACAAATATTAACTCTGAATATGCCTAGCAGAGTGTACACTCTCTCTCTCACTTTATATATATATATATATATAAACTGCTCAAAAAAATTAAAGGAACACTTTGAAAACACATCAGATCTCAATGGGAAAAAGAAATCCTCCTGGATATCTATACTGATATAGACTGGGTAATGTGTTAGGAACGAAAGGATGCCACATCGTTTGATGGAAATGAAAATGATTAACCTACAGAGCCCTGAATTCAAAGACGCCCCAAAAATCAGAATTAAAAAATGATGTGGCAGGCTAGTCCATTTTGCCAAACTTTAATTGCAGCAACTCCAAATTGTAAGCAGCACTTTGTATGGCCCCTGTGTTCTTGTATACATGCCTGACAACATTGGTGCATGCTTCTAATGAGATGACAGATGGTGTTGTGGGGGATCTCCTCCCAGATCTGGACCAGGGCATCACTGAGCTCCTGGACAGTCTGAGGTGCAACCTGGTGGCATTGGATGGACCAAAACATAATGTCCCAGAGGTGTTCTATTGGATTTAGGTCAGGAAAGTGTGGTGGCCAGTCAATGGTATCAATTCCTTCATCCTCCAGTAACTGCCTGCTTACTATCACCACATGAGGCCAGGAATTGTCGTGCACCAGGAGCCACTGTACCAGCATAGGGTCTGACAATGGGTCCAAGGATTTCATCCTGATACCTAATGGCAGCCAAGGTGCCTTTGTCAAGCCTGTAGCGGTCTGTGTGACCGTCCATGGATATGCCTCCCCAGACAATCATTAACCCACCACCAAACTGCTCATGCTGAATGATGTTACAGGCAGCATAATGTTCTCCATGGCTTCTCCAGACCCTTTCACTTCTGTCACATTCTCTGGGTGAACCTGCTCTCATCTGTAAAAAGCACAGGGCACCAGTGGTGCATCTGCCAATTCTGGTATTCTATGGCGAATGCCAATCGAGCTGCATGCTGCTGGGCAGTGAGCTCAGGGCCCATTAGAGGACATGGGGCCCTTGGGTCACCCTCATGAAGTCTTTCTGGTTGTTTGGTCAGACATTCACACCAGTGGCCTGCTGGAGATCATTTTGTAGGGCTCTGGCAGTGCTCATCCTGTTCCTCCTTGCCCAAAGGAGCAGATACTGGTCCTGCTGATGGGTTATGGACCTTCTATGGCCCTCTCCAGCTCTCCTCGAGTAACTGCTTGTCTCCTAGAATCTCCTCCATGCCCTTGAGACTGTGCAGGGAGACACAGCAAACCTTCTGGCAATGACACGTATTGATGTGCCATCCTGGACAAGTTGGACTACCTGTGCCACCAACCTCTGTAGGGTCCAGGTATCACCTCATGCTACCAGTAGTGACACTGACTGTAGCCAAATGCAAAACTAGTGAAGAAACAGTCAGAAAAGATGAGGAGGGAAAAATGTCAGTGGCCTCCACCTGTTAAACCATTCCTGTTTTGGGGGTCATCTCATTGTTGCCCCTCTAGTGCATCTGTTGTTAATTTCATGAACACCACAGCAGCTGAAACTGATTAACAACCCCCTCTGCTACTTAACTGACCAGATTAATATCCCATAAGTTTCATTGACTTTATGCTATACTCTCATTAAAAAGTGTTCCTTTAATTCTTTTGAGCAATATATATATATATATATATATATATATATATATATATATATATATATATATATATATATATATATATATATATATATACACATATATATATACTAGCAAAATAGCCGCACTTCGCAGCGGAGAAATAATGTGTTAAAGTTAGTTATGAAAAACAAAAGGATTGTCAATGCAATTGTTTTGTCACTGTTATGAGACATACATATACATACATACAGATAAATAAACATATATATATACACACATACACATACATATATATATATATATATATATATATACATACACACAGACACATATATATATATATATATATACATATCCACATATATATATATACACATATATATACATATCTAGATACATATATAATATAGATATATATATAAACATACATACATATATATCTACATATATACTGTATATAGCAAAATCCCAGCACTTCACAGCGACGAAGAACTGCTTTTAAATTTTTATTAAGAAGAAAAGAAAACCAATTTAAACTGAGGGAAAATATACCAATAACTATCTGTTAAGGATGTCGTTGTATACCACGTTGTCAGTTCAGCAGTCCGGTTGTAATATGACCAAGCTGTGCACTGAGATTACTTTTGAGAATGCAACGTGTAGTTTTGTCCAGGAGGAAAGCAATGTTGCCTCAAATCAATGGCATCCTTTTCTAGGGTGTGTCCCTGAGCCTTACTGGAAATTTGAGGCATTTCAATTGAAATGGGAGATCAGAGGGTATAACGGTGATGCGAGGAATACATTCAGAGTGTGGCGCTCTGCTGTTTTTTTGGGTAGCTGCCTTCACACAGCTTCTCCGCTGCTTTATAAACGAACGCCATATAAGGCCATCATTTCTCCTTGCTTCGCGGTTCTGTACTGTTTTATTGTTCGTTTATTACGATTCTTATAGTTATTGTGTAGCTATTCGAGACTTACTTTACTGTTCAGGTACCCATTTCCTTTATTTAATCCGCGGCTTGTACGTTATTTTTTGTTCGTTTATTATGATTATAGATATTTGATTTCCTTCTTTAGCTGACTGCGTGCTCATATAAGACGCTCCGCTGGTTTTTTGTGAAACAGCCTTTACACAGCTTCTCCGCTGTTTTATGAACGAACGACATATACAGCCATCACCTTGTCAATTGTGTAATGTGTTTTTTGAAGAGGTTTGATGCATGGAAGTGATCACTCGTACTGCGTTCAGTCAGTTCACATGAACTGCTCTCTTGTGTGATGTTGCGATGTCCACGGCTTTATTTAATGTTAGCTAAGACCCGGCACTTAAAAGTTTCTGGCTGCACTCCGGTTGTAATATGACGAAGCTGCGCGAGCTTACTTTTGAGAATGCAACGTATAGTTGTCCAGGAGAAAAGCAATCTTGCCTGAAATCAATGGCATCCTTTTGTAGGGTCTGTCCCTGAGACTTATTACTTGTCATCGCGCAGCAGAGCCTTACTGGAAATTGGAGGCATCTGAATTGAAATGGGAGATCAGAGGGTATAAAGGGGACGCAAGGAATACATTGAGTGTGGAGAAACTCTAGAGACAGCGTGTGTATTAACTTGTGGATTTTTCTGTGAGTATTTGGTGGCAGCATGACGAAGTAGCTTCCGCAAGATCGCGTTAGCTGTGGAGCTCAACTCGGAGCATATTCTTTTCCTACCTTATTAATTGTGTAATGCGTTTTTTGAACAGGTTTGATGCATGGAAGTGATCACTCGTACTGCGTTCAGTCAGTTCACGTGAGCTGCTCTCTTGTGTGATGTTGGATGTCCACGGCTTTATTTAATGTTAGCTAAGACCCGGCACTTAAAAGCTCTTTGGGAGCTCTTCCTTCTTTTCTACGTACTGTGGTCACAGTCAGTTCACGTGATTACGTGGGAGGCATGATGATGTCACACGCAGTTCCGCCCTCCACAGCCATCGAGCTAACGTCCATTACAGTATAAGGAGAAAAATAGGTTCCAGTTATGACCATTACGCGTAGAATTTTGAAATGAAACCTGCCTAACTTTTGTAAGTAAGCTGTAAGGAATGAGCCTGCCAAATTTCAGCCTTCTACCTACACGGGAAGTTGGAGAATTAGTGATGTGTGAGTCAGTGAGTGAGTGAGTCAGTGAGGGCTTTGCCTTTTATTAGTGTATATATATATATATATAATATATATATATATATATATATATATATATATATGTCACGCACGCGCATCAGGATCAGTTGAAGGACCCGGCGCACACCGCGATAAGACCCGCCAGGGGACGAAGGCAGTGTACTAACCTCTCTCTCCCTTTTTTCCATAGAAAAGACGAAGCGACGCCACCGTAAAAACAACCCGGAATGAACAACGGTTCATTTCTTCCCTCTGGTCCCCCAAAGATGACGTCAAACTCCCATACACCATCATGCCTGATTTCCGGTCCGCCCTTTTATATTGTCCCTCCAACCTGCCATGTTTTGTCTTATGATTTTCATTCAAGTTTTGTCTGGAGAAAAAGGACCTGTTCGATTTTTGTTACAGTATACGGGGCTCAAAACCCCAACCCTTCTTACGTTTGTGTCTAGTTTATATATATATATATATATATATATATATATATATATATAAAGAGAGAGAGAGAGAGAGAGAGAGAGAGAGAGAGTAAGTATACTCAAAACACACACACACAGTCGTGGCCAAAGGTTTGGAGAATAACCCAAGTGTTGGTTTTCACAAAGTCTGCTGCTTCAGTGTTTTAGATCTTTTTATCAGATGTTTCTATGGTGTACTGAAGTAGAATTACAAACATTTCATAAGTTTCGAAGGCTTTTATTGACAATGACATGAAGTTTATGCAAAGAGTCCATATTTCTAGTGTTGGCCCTTCTTTCTTTTTCAAGACCTCTGCAATTCGCCCTGGCAGGCTGGATGGGCCCAATCCTGACTGATGGCAGCCCGTTCTTCCATCATCAATGCCTGGAGTTTGTCAGAATTGGTGGGTTTCTGTTTGAGGATTGACCACAAGTTCTCAATGGGATTATGAAAGTCTGGGGGGGTTTCCTGGCCATGGACCCCAAGTTTTGATGTTTTGTTCCACGAGGCACTTAGTTCTCCCTTTTGCCTTATGGCCCTGTGCTCCACCATGCTGGAAAAGGCATTGTTGGTCACCAAACTGTTTTTGGATGGTTGGGAGAAGTTGCTGTCATCAGATGTTTTGGTCCCATTCTTTGTTCATGGCTGTGTTCTTAGACCATATTGTGAGTGAGCCCACTGCTTTGGCTGAGAAGCAACCCCACGTGACATGAATGGCTTCAGGATGCTTTACTGCCGCCGCTCACCTTTTCTTTTCTTCTCTGGATGCCCCGAACAATCGGAAAGGGGATTCATCAGAGACAATGACTTTCCTCCAGCAGTCCAATCCCAGAATATCAGTTTGTTCCTGATGTTTTTCTTGGCTTCTTTGCTGCCCTTCTTGACACCCACCAGGCCATCCTCCAAAAGTCACACCTGCTTGCTGCCATTCCAGAGCATGCTCTACACTGGTTATGCCCCAATCCTGAGTCATGAATCACCTTTAGGAGACGGTCCTGGCTCTTGCTGGACTTTCCTGGATGACCTGAAGCCTTCTTCACCTCTCTATTGTAACACAGAGTGATCTCCAGCCTTGTCCTCATCGACACTCTCACCCGTGTGAATGAGAGGATCACTGAAATGACGTCAGCAGGTCCGTTGATGGCAGGGCTGACAGGTTGTGGTTTTTTTGGGATGATGCTCATTTTCATGGCAAAGAGGGACATTGTAATTCATTGTAGTTCATCTGATCACTCGTCAGAACATTCTGGAGTAGACACAAAGGGCCATCATAAAAACTGAGGCAGCAAACTTGCTGAAAAATAATATTTGTGTCATTCCCAAAACTATCCACAAGGGTATACATCACTTTCAACAAAGTACTAGGTTGAGGGGGAGCAATTACTCTTTAATACTGATGATATAAGTGTTAACTTTGTTCCTTCCATGGTGTAATGTGTTTACTCAGGTTGCTCTTTGTATAATAATAAATTTCTTTGGAAATCAAAAAAATAAATTATTTTTACGAAGAAGCAAAAATGAGGCAATACCTTTCCACAGCACAGAATTTATTTAGGACTAGGGGCACAACAATAAACAGAAAAACCAGACTAGCTTATCAGGATGTTAAGAGATTGCATCAGAAATTCAAACCTCAATTGGGGAACCTTAAAGATACCAAAGGAAAGATATTGATGATAACAATCCAGAAAGCATTAAAAAGAAAAGAATACACCAAGAATTTACACAAAAAAGGTAATGTGGATAACATTGGGGAAATTGGATAGGAAACTGATGCTGAAGAAGAAGCAGAAATTTTAAAAGAAGATGACATAGGAACAATTACAACCTTATCGAACAAAAAGTCACCTGGCCTCGACGGTATCCCAACTGAATCAATCAAAGGCTCAGAAGGTGTGTGCTATCCTGGCCCTCACTCAACTGTGTCAAGAGATCTGGAAGGGAAAAACATGGCCAACTGACTGGAGAAGATCACTGTTCACACCTACACTGAAGAAGGGCGACGCCAAGGATTGTAACAACTACTGAACGACTGCATTAGTTCCACATGCCAGCAAAATATTACTGAAAATAATACAACGAAGTCTACAACCATATTTTGAGCAAAAACTACCATAAATTCAGCTGGTTTAAGAAAAGGTTGGGAAACAAGAGACATTATTGCCAATGTTGGATGGATATTGGAAAAAAGCAAAGAATACCAAAAGCCTGTATACTTTTGTTTCATCGACTACAGAAAAGCTTTTGATTGTGTGGATCACGATAAATTAACACAAATTAGAACACCCAAACATATAACTCAGCTGGTAATGAGTGAATATGAAAATCAAGAAACTGCAATAAGAACTGAACATGGCAACACTGATTGGTTTCCAATAAAACATGGCATCAGGCAAGGATGCATACTGCTAACCATGCTTGTTCAACCTTAATTACAAAGCCATCTTCAGAAAAGCAAATTTGGACAAAGAGAGTGTCGGTTTCAAAAGTTGGCAGCCGAAATACAAACAACCTGTGCTATGCAGATGACACAAAGCTCACCACCAGCAGCAAACAAATAGAAAAGTCAAAGCCGAAAGTCCTAACATCGGATTAGAACTGAACACAAACAAGGTGAAGATTATGAACATGGAGAATGACGAAGATTTTGAGCTGGAAGGTGACAGAATTGAAATTGTAAAGGATTTCAATCTCCTGGGATATTTCATAAATATGGAAACAACTAACAGTGAAGAATACTCCACAGAATAGCAGGTCACCTTCCAGTGAAGGCTCTCAATAAAGTATTCAAAGGCAAGGAAATAAAACTTGAAATGAAGCTCAGACATGTCCCCACTCATTTTCTCAGTGGTCAATTATGGAGGTGAAAGCTGGACACAAAAGAAACAAGACAGAAAGAAGACTGACTCATTTGAACTTTGGTGATGGAGAAGGATTCTGTGAGTGCCGTGGAACGACAGAAGAACTAACAAATCGATTTTGGAAAATTTCAAACTGGTTATGTCGCTCAAAGTCCAGGGGCGTCATGTATAAACGGTGCGTACGTACAAAAATGTTGCGTACAAATGTATCCACGCTCAAATCGCGATGTATAAAACCTAAATTTGGTGTAAAGCCAACCCTGGCGTACACAAGTTCTCTGCTCGGTTTTGCAAATTGCCGGCACCCAGCGTCAAAGCAGTGCTACTCTTCTTGTGTGGTTACCCTTTCTTTTTTTAGATGCACATCCTTGATGCGGCTTTATAAATACACTGAAAATAACCAACATATTGTTTTTTAGTTTAATGCATCGGATTGTAATTAACCCATTACAATATAATGGTCCACAGAATGGTCAACCTATTTCAAACACCATAGCTACTTTAGCATTGTTACACTCACTGCACCTTCTTTTTTTCTTTCAGCTGCTCCTGTTAGGGGTTGGCACAGCGGATCATCTTTTTCCATATTCCTCTCACTGCACCACTCAGAGTATTTATATCACTGTATCTGAGTGGGGAATCACAGCTCTACAGCAGCTAATCGGAAAGAGAATTATCGCTATACAGCATCGAGCACACGCTGCCTCAGCCATGCTGTCTATTGAACTGCTCTCACACGACAAACACTTCAGAGCCTTTCCTGTATGGACCTCGCGGTTCAGAAACAGTTTCATCTCAAGAGCTCTAAACGCACTCAATCAGTCAATCAAGTGCTCCTTGTAGAACTGTTGGTACTTATAAGTACAGTATAATTACCCCACTGTAAACCGGCGATGCAGTTATAATATTGCACAACCTGAGCCACTTTACATATGATGACGATATCATTTTTAAGATGAAATGCAGCAAAATATGTTAATTATATTATACAGATAAAACTTTAACTTCATTTAAATAATCTATATTGTTAATTATTAAACATGTGAGGACAAGGTGCAGCAGCGCTAGCGAGAAGCTGGCACTCCCTTCACGGATTGTTCCTGCCTCGCTCTGTATTCTTGCTGGTGCTGATGCGACACTGGAAGGACAGATGGAGAGAATAATTAAACACGTACTACAAAGATATTTCAATGTTCCTTAAAAGTTTTCAAGAATCAGCGTTCTAAGTTTAAGGATGGCTTAACGTCTATTACAGAGCTGATTGTGGGGCGATTGGGTATTTAGAGAAAGAAAAGTAAGGACAGGAATTGGAGGTCAGTACGTTTGAAAGAGAAATTATTTCATCGAAGGTCGAGCACGGCGCAGCACAATCACTGCGCCACTGTGTTCCAATGTTTAATAAAATGCTTTAACTCCTATCATCATGAAAATTATATCACGTATACATCTCAGTATTTTAATTATTCAGAGAGCTGTATTATCACGAATGTAATGGATTCTGTGTCCTGTCGGAGGAAGAGAAAGCGCGTTTAAGAAGCACGTAGTGATTCACACATATAACAAAGCATTTAACGTGCTACTTTAGTTACGATGGGATTTGAGAAACTAGTAAATTAAATGATTTTAAGATGAAGTTTATGATGTTTTACTTTAATGACAAAATAAACTACGAGATTAAAGTGGAAATTTCGAGATTAAAGTTGACATTTCGTGCTTTTTTTCCCACTGTGTCCCTATTTTTTTTTCTCTGTACCCAAATAAGCTTTCATATGACACTCATGCGGTGGGCTACGACTTGCCTTTTCACGGCAACTTTGATATCTGACAACTTCTTTTTTATTTCAGGCACCTTTTGTTGTCTATACTACTGTTTAAACCAACAAATAGTACGTTTTTCCTTGCCTCCACTTGGTATTCGCTGAAATTCTTCTATTTTCCCCTGTGTTTTTGCCATTGCCTTTACACAGAACGCTGAGCTTACGGGCTATTTACATTGATTTACATATTCAGAGGCGCAATTCTGGTAGGAGCTGGGGTGGGACAGCAGGTGTGTGCACGTGCATTACTTTTCACGCTGACCGGGATTTATGTAGCGGAAAAATGTGGAAGTTGGCCAACGCATAGATTAATGCATCTGGATTTTTTTGTGCATACAAACATTTCTGCTTTTGTGCTTACGCCATGTTATAGTGTGAGTTCTATGCACGGCGTTATACATGAGGCCCCAGATGACGATGATGATATAACGGTCTTATTTTGGTCACATTATCAGAAAAGAGAAATCACTGGAGAAGGACATCATGTTTAAAAAAGACTGAAGGAAACTGGTGAACACGGCGACCGTCAACTAGACGGCTGGAAGCACTGATCACAAGCATGGGGATGACGCTGGAAGACTTCACCGGACAAAACCGACTTCTTTTTAGATCTTCAATTCATCAAGTCGCTAGGACTTGAACCAAAGTGGATGGCACCTAATAAAGGGGAACAGACTTGTTTTCCTAAGTGTCTTTAAGTCAGTCAAATCATAATATTACTTAAGCAGTAAGGATGACCGTATCTTTGAACCAACCAGATGTCCTATTGGGGTCATGAGCTGTCCCAAAAATGGGATTAGAATGGGATTAGATGGGTACTGAACAGCAATAGACTAGAGAAGAATTGTATTAGAAGTTTACCTGTGGAATTAAACTGTGTTAATTTGCACAAATAAACTGCTCAAAAAATTAAAGGAACACTTTGAAAATGCATCAGATGAGAACGACAATCCTGCTGGCTATCTCTACTGATCTGGACTGATATGGTGACGTGTTAGGAACGAAAGGATGTCACATCGTTGGATGGAAATGAAAATGATCAACTTAAAGAGGGCTGAATTCAAAGACACCCCGAAAATCAAAGGGAAACAATGATGATGTGGCAGTCAGGTGAGTCCATTTTGCCAAAATTTCATTGCAGCAACTCCAAATTGTACTCAGTAGTTTGTATGGCCCCCCAACATGATTGTATGCATACCTGACAATGTCAGGGGGGGGACATGCTCCCAATGAGACGACAGATGGTGTCCTGGGGAATCACCACCCAGATCTGGACCAGGGCATCACTGAGCTCCTGGACAGACTAAGGCGTCGGATGGACCAAAACATAATGTCCCATCCAGAGCTATTCTACTGGATTGCGGTCAGGCAAGTGAGCGGTTTGGGGCAGTCAATGGTATCAATTCCTTCATCATCTCGCCACATGAGGCCGGGCATTGTGGTGCACCAGGAGGAACCCAGGAGCCAGTGCACCAGCATAGGGTCTGACAATGGGTCCAAGGATTTCATCCCGATACCTAATGGGAGTCAAGGTGCCATTGTCTAGCCTGTAGATGTCGGTGAGTCCCTTTATGGACATGCCCCCCCAGATCATCACTGACCCACCACCAAACCAGTCATGCTGAACGATGTTACAGGCAGCATAATGTTCTCCGCGGCTTCTCCAGACCCTTTCACGTGAAAAGCACAAGGCGCCTGTGGTGGACCTGCCAATTCCGGTATTCTATGGCAAAATGCCAATCGAGCTCCACAGTGCTCATTAGAGGACATCAGGCCCTCAGGCCACCCTCATGAAGTCTGTTTCTGATTGTTTGGTCAGAGACATTCACACAAGTGGCCGGCCGACCTGCCTGCTGGAGGTCATTTTGTAGGCTCTGCCAGTGCTCATCCTGTTCCTCCTTACCCAAAGGAGGAGATACCGGTCAGTCCTGCTGATGGGTTAAGGACCTTCTACGAGGGGCCCTGTCCAGCACTCCTAGAGTAACTGCCTCTCTGTCTCCTGGAATCTCCTCCATGCCCTCGAGACTGTGCTGGGAGACACAGCAAACCTTCCGGCAATGGCACATATTGATGTGCCATCCAGGAGACGTTGGACTACCTGTGCCAGCTCTGTAGGGTCCAGGTATGGCCTCTTGCTACCAGTAGTGACACTGAGTGTAGCCAAATGTGAAACGAGTGACAAAACAGATGAGGAGGGAAAAATGTCAGTGGCCTCCACCTATTAAACCATTCATTCCTGTTCTGGGGGTCGTCTCATTGTTGCCCCTCTAGTGCCCCTGTTGTTAATTTCATTAACAGCAAAGCATCTGAAACTGATTAACAAGCCCCTCTGCTACTTAACTGACCAGATCAATAGCCCACAAGTTTCACTGACTTGATGCTATACTCTGATTAAAAAGGGTTCCTTTCATTTTTTTGAGCGGTATACTTTTGATTTGATATGCTGCCGTGCACTCATGCTGGAGCCCTCCTTACTGATTCACAATAGATCACCGGCATTATGAAAGCACTCAGAGTAAGGGATGGAGTTGAATTCTGGCTGGCACTGCAGCGTGCAGTCAAGCGAGTAGATGCTTCCAGATAGCCATAAGCTGCTGTGCATAGCACCACGTGTGAGCCTGAGAATTAAGCACAATGCTTTAGGGAACACGCATGAAGCGATGGAGGAGGTAGAAGCTAGCAAGTATCAGCACGGGCAAACAGTCTGACCATAGAAAGCGATGGCTACTAACCGCAGATGCTGAAAGACGGTGGCTGCCAAGGGAAACCTGCATCAGATTGAAAGACAAATGATGAAACACCATGAAAAGACACATCTAGCCAAGAAACACAGGAACAAACAGGAGAGAATAAAGGACAAGCGCCTTACACTTAACACAAGAGATTACTTACCCATGAGACCCGGTAGTATTGGCCGCCCAAATATCTGTCCCGAGCATATCAAAAGTGGCATCTCTGTTATCATTCTGAAAGAAAAGAGTTAGATTAAAAGAGGCAACACGCACCTAAAAAACATTTATTGTATACAAGTTTAATCATCTACTTGTGTAGCCTCCATAGCGTTACCATTTTTCTCAAAAAAAACATGGCTTGAAAAAATGACATTTTTATTAAATCTCATCTTTCTATTGTAAATCATGCAAAAGATTAAAAGTACAAAGTCAGAAGTAACCTGCTCAAAAAATGAAAGGAACCCTTTTTAATGAGAGCATAGCATCAATTCAATGAAACTTGTGGACTATTGATCTGGTCAGTTAAGTAGCAGAGGGGGTTATTCATCAATTTCAGCTGCTTTGGTGTTAATGAAATTAACAACAGGGGTACAAGATGGGCAACAATGAGACGACCCCCAAAAGAGGAATGAATGGTTTCACAAGTGGAGGCCACTGACATTTTTCCCTCCTCATCAGTTTTGTCACTCGTTTTGCATTTGGCTACGGTCAGTGTCACAACTGGTAGCATGACGCCATGCCTGGACCCTAAAGGGCTGGCACAGGTGGTCCAACTTCTCCAGGATGGCACATCAATATGTGCCATTGCAAGAAGGCTTGCCGTGTCTGCCAGCACAGTCTCAAGAGAATGGAGGAGATTCCAGGAGACAGGCAGCTACTTAGGGCCGCTCATATCTACTCCATTGGGCAAAGAAGGAACAGGATGAGCACTGCCAGAGCCTACAAAATGACTTTCAGGAGGACACTGTTGTGAATGTCTCTGACCAAACAATCAGAAACTTCATGAGGGATGCCTGATGTTCTCTAGTGGGCCCAGTGCTCACTGCCCACCTGGCACCATGGAGCTCAATTGGCATTTGCCAATGAATACCAGAATAGGCAGATCCACCACTGCAGCCCAGTGCTTTTCACAGATGAGTGCAGGTTCACCCTGATCACATGTGACAGTCGTGAAAGGGTCTGGAGAAGCCATGGAGAACATTATGCTGCCTGTGACATCGCTCAACATGACCAGTTTGGAGGTGCGTCAGTGATGTCCTGGGGAGGCATATCCATGGAGGGACACACAGACCTCTACAGGCTAGACAATGACATCCTTGACTGCCATTAGGTATTGGAATGAAATCCTTGGACCCAATGTCAGAACCTATGCTGGTGCAGTGGCTCCTTGGTTCCTTCTGGTGAACGACAATGCCCGGCCTCATGTGGCGAGCATATGCAGGCAGTTCCTGGAGGATGAAGGAATTGATACCTTTGACTAACCCCCACGCTCACTCACCTGACCTCAATCCAATAGAACACCTCTGGGTGGGACATTATGTTTCGGTCCATCCGACACCTCAGAGTGTCCAGGAGCTCAGTGATGTCCTGGTCCAGATCTGGGAGGCGATCATCCGTCGCCTCATAAGGATGTTGTCAGGTATGCATACAAGCATGTTGGGCTTGGGGGCATACAAACTACTGAGTACGATTTAGAGTTACTGCAATGAAATTTCGGCAAAATGGACTCACCTGCCTGCTGCATCATTTTTTCCCCTCTGATTTTTGGGGTGTCTTTGACTTCAGCCCTCTGTAGGGTTGATCATTTTCATTTCCATCTTTTCATTCCTAACACATCAGATATCCAGCAGGATTCTCTTTCCCTTCGAGATCTGATGTGTTTTCAAAGGGTTCCTTAAATTGTTTTTGAGCAGTATATAATAATGATACAAATAATAATAATGAATAATAATAAGGCGACATGGTGGCGCAGTGGTAGCGCTGCTGCCTCGCAGTTAGGAGACCCGGGTTCGCTTCCCGGGTCCTCCCTGCGTGGAGTTTGCATGTTCTCCCCGTGTCTGCGTGGGTTTCCTCCGGGTGCTCCGGTTTCCTCCCACAATCCAAAGACATGCAGGTTAGGTGGATTGGCGATTCTAAATTGGCCCTAGTGTGTGCTTGGTGTGTGGGTGTGTTTGTGTGTGTCCTGCGGTGGGTTGGCACCCTGCCCAGGATTGGTTCCTGCCTTGTGCCCTGTGTTGGCTGGGATTGGCTCCAGCAGGCCCCCGTGACCCTGTATTCGGATTCAGCGGGTTAGAAAATGGATGGATGGCTGGAATAATAACAATACAGGGTGATTCTAATGGGTGGGACCCCAAGTTATGATGCTATTACTATCTTACTAATGAAGCAATCCAAATGAAATAAAGATCACAGTATTCCTGGATAAATATACGAAAAAGTGAGGTATGGTGTTCTGTCAAGACTGTCGGTGAAACACTGAATAGGAAACTGCTGCCATTACCCCTACAATGCTTGCAGTTACCTTTGCCAATATGGAGCGCCGTGTCGATCTGTGTTTGCAAGAAGAAGGCAACCATTTCCAACACCGAATGTGATTGGATTATTTATACATCTATCAAGGTATACACTGTATTTATTTAATTTCTATCGCTTCATTATTACGTGAGTAACACATCATAACTCAGGGCCCCGCCCATTAGAATTACCCTGTAATAATAATAATAATAATAATAATAATATGAATAGCACACTGCACATGTGTGAGTGCTACGAGCGTCGCTTTCGGTTTCACCGACCATTTTAATTTTCACTGCCTGAAGACTGATTCACTTCGTCATCACTGCTGCATCACTGGCATTTCTTACGAGACGCCATTATGAGGCTAAGAGAAGATGCATCTACGTTGTTGCCTGGGTAACGCTCAGGCCTGATGATTACACAAGCCGTGCCTATACCGGTGCCCAGGTAAAGCTCAACATTAACAATTTTACAGCCCGAGTAATCCTCGGGTCATACATGAGACACGTCTGTACCTTTGCCTGAGTGACACTCGGGACTGACGCATTTAGCACTGTTTTTACAACCCGACTGACACTTAGGTCTAACACTAAACGGGCTGGAAAGCGGGTTTTGCTTGACGTCTTCTCAATGTAGTCTTCAAATGTCAGAAATGAATGAAGAGCAATGAATCACCACTCCCAGATGCTCACAGGCTGCCTGACATATATAATCCCCCCTGCAAGCATATCCAGGGTCTTTTCCTAGTGGGCCATCCCTTGAACACCTTCTGTGAAAGAAAGACAGTGGGGAGTCTAACTATACCCCAAAATCACCACAACTGGCCCCTCTCAATTTTCCCAGAAAGATCAGTTTTACCCAGAAGTCCTCCCAACTGTATTGGCCCGGCTTGACTCCATGTCCTTTGACGTCCCGGATAGTCATAACCAATGTGGTCTCGCTGAAGCCAGACATATAACATATATACGTTTGGAGACAACCATAAGTGAATTGTGCTTAAAGGATGGGTGGAAACAATTAGATGACTGGCTAAGTGTCACATCTCGAAACCAATCCAATGCTTCATGAAAGCAGCACTCAAAGTAGGGGTGGTGATTTAGAACTGCAAAGATCAGAGGTGCTCGTGTTAACCTGGTCTGACAGACAGCGAGTTTCTGATTACAAAGAACCGTCTAGAGCCGAAAATCCTCCGTAAAAACCCTATTAGACACATACCGTATATACTCGTGGATAAGTTCGGGCTTAATTTTACCATATAAATTTCTCATATTTTATAATGTCGCTCGTATAAGTCAAATGCGGAAATCTCACACTATTGGTGCAAGCGATTATGATATGCTAACGCCCACCTGAGAGAGTAACCACGGAGCACACGGCCTTTTCTTCTACGTATTGCGCCTATGTGACCACACGGTAATACCCACACTATTCCGAAGCAACGTTCGCTCCGTTTTGTGTCTTTTGTATCTCACACCCTCATAAACCTTTATCGTAAGAGCATCCCTTATCTACGATGGCGCGTTTAATCAGAAGAAAATATGAAGCTGGTTTTAAATTAAACATCGTTGAAGTAGCAAAAGAAATTGGTAACTGCGCTGCTGCAACAAAATTCAATGTGTCTGAGAAACTGATGCGAGACTGGAGAAGGCAAGAAGATGTAAAAAATTAAGTGTCGTATTATTGAACGGGCTTATAAGTAAGGGTTTATGATCGATTTTTCGTGTTTCAAGACCTGACTAATACATGAGTATATACGGTATAAATACTGTTTTCAGTTATCAATAAAAATAATTGTTCTGGGTTGGTCACCATTTTTTTGCTTTGTTCCCCCACACCATAACGGGGGAAGAGTGAAAGCTTTAGAGTCATCAAAAATTTCAATCTCCAGTTTTCGACAGATAGTATATGGTATATGGGGAAAGATCAAAATTCTTCTGGCTTTGTGAAAAGAGAGGATGCAACTTCCATTGCTCTCCATTATCCACAAGATGTGCACCTTAATGGGCTGATTGAACATTGTAATGATTCTGGGTGTTGTAAAAAATTACAAAGAGCTTGTTTCAGCTCCTTTTTGTTCATAGCAAAAATCATAGAGAAATCAGAAAACTTAGTGATTGAAACAAATGTAGATTAGATAGATAGATAGATAGATAGATAGATAGATAGATAGATAGATAGATAGATAGATAGATATGGAACAAATGTAGACAGATAGATAGATAGATAGATAGATAGATAGATAGATAGATAGATAGATAGATAGATAGATAGATAGATAGATAGATAGATAGATAGATAGATAGATATGAAAGGCATGATAGATAGATAGATAGATAGATAGATAGATAGATAGATAGATAGATAGATAGATAGATACTTTATTAATCCAGAGGGAAAATTCACAAATCCCAAGGGCAAATTCACAATATAATTAGGATATTAGAAATAAACTTGATCCATTAGACTTAAACGTCAAGACAAAGGTAAAGAATTTAGGGGTAACTATTGACTCTGACCTAAATTTTAAATTGCATATTAATCAGATTACCAGGACAGCATTTTTTAATTTAAGAAATATAGAAAACATTAGACCCCTTATAACTTTACAAGATGCTGAAAAATTAGTTCACTCTTTCGTTTTCAGTCGGCTAGATTTCTGTAACGCACTCCTCTCAGGACCACCCAAAAAAGACATCAATCGATTGCAACGAGTACAGAATGAAGCTGCCAGAATCTTAACTAGGAAAAGAAAATCTGAGCACATCACCCCAGTTCTGATGTCACTACACTGGTTACCTGTGTCATTTAGAATTGACTTTAAAATACTGCTGATGGTTTACAAAGCCTTCAATCATCTCGCTCCATCTGATATTTTAGAATGTCTTTCACCTTACACTCCAAATTGTAACCTTAGATCTTCAAATGCATGTCTACTTAGAATTCCAAGAGCTAAAATTAAAAGAAGTGGTGAGTTGGCCTTCTGCTGTTATCCATCCATTATCCAACCCGCTATGTCCTAACTACAAGGTCAAGGGGGTCTGCTGGAGCCAATCCCAGCCAACACAGGGCGCAAGACAGGAAACAAACCCCGGGCAGGGTGCCAGCCCACTGCAGCCTTCTGCTGTTAGGCACCTAAAATCTGGAGTAGCTGACCAATAGGAATTCGCCAGGCTGATACAGTGGAGCTCTTTAAAACACTGCTGAAAACTCATTACTTTAACATGGCTTTCTCAGAGCTTCATCTGAGTTTAATCCTGATGCTCTGTATATTCAATTAATTATCATTATAATTCATGGTGGCACCACAATCCATACTAACCCCTACTTTCTCTTCTGTTCTTTATCTGTTTTTTCTGTTGTGGCGATCTGCGCCCCTACCACCTGATCAAAGCCCCGTGATGTCCCTCCATTGATGGATTAAAGCCCAGAAGTCCACATGACCGTCATCATCAAGTTCTTCCATGAGAACCCTGAATACCATGAGGACTGATTGAGGTCATTTATGTCAGGTAGAATGCCTAGAGGGGGGCTAGGTGGTCTCGTGCAGGTTTTATTTTTTCTCTAACCGACTGGAGTTTTTTTTTGTTTTTTCTGTCCTC
Source organism: Polypterus senegalus (assembly GCF_016835505.1). NCBI lineage: Eukaryota > Metazoa > Chordata > Cladistia > Polypteriformes > Polypteridae > Polypterus > Polypterus senegalus. The sequence continues at coordinate 180,676,439 of NC_053160.1, read as the reverse complement.
CCTGGCCATCGGACCTAACTTTTATGCTATGTTAATTAGTCTTCCCCTAATTCTATTTTCTTATTTATTTCGTCTTTTTTTCTGTTTGTTCATCATGTAAAGTACTTTGAACTGCATAATTTGTATGAAAATTTGCTCTAGAAATAAATGTTGTTGTTGTTTTAATTAATAAAGTTGACCTATTCTCATCTAATATCTGTGGGTCTTCTAATTGCAATGTATAAGAATAAGAGATGTGTGTGTGTGTTCTGATTGTAAATCATTTCTAATCTTGCTTTACTTCTGTGGAACCGTCTTCCATGTTTGCACATTACGACTCCAAGCAAATTTCCCTCCGGGATAATTATGTTTATCTAACCTAACCCTACCACGAGAACCTTTTTAAAGGAACAAAATGAAAAGCAAGAAACAAGAAGAAGGAGGGCAGAAATCCCAAAGAGAGCACATAATAAATAACACATGGACTCTGGGGTGCATACATCTGTCGGTTGATTTTATTTTAAGAATTGAAGTACCCACAAGTCAGCTTTAAATTTAGAGAATTCTCTACTGTGCAGTTTACTGGAACTGTAGCTTCTTTTTAACACGTAATACTGAAGGAACTGAATCCACAGCTTATCGTCACGTGTCCATACTGATGGAAGTGGACCCAGAGCTGAATTTTGTGGTATTATGCTGCCACCTAGTGGCATTGAACAGATGTTACATAAAAACATCAGTGCGAAGATACAATCATATGAAAAAGTTTGGGAACCCCTCTTAATTCTTTGGATTTTTGTTTATCATTGGCTGAGCTTTCAAAGTACCAACTTCCATTTAATTTATGACATGCATTATGGAAACAGTAGGATTTCAGCAGTGACATTAAGTTTATTGGATTAACAGAAAATATGCAATATGCATCATAACAAAATTAGACAGGTGCATAAATTTGGGCACCCCAACAGAGATATGACATCAATACTTAGTTGAGCCTTCCATCCAGCCATCCATCCATCCATCCTCTTCCACTTATCCGAGATCGGGTCACAGGGGCAGCAGCTTGAGCAGAGATGCCCAGACTTCCCTCTCTCTGGCCACTTCTTCTAGATAGTCCGGGGGAATTCCAAGGCGCTACCAGGCCAGCCGAGAGACATATTCCCTCCAGCGTGTCCTGAGTCTTCCCCGGGTCCCCCTCCCAGTTAGACGTGCCTGAAACACCACGCCAGGGAGGCATCCAGGAGACATCCTGATTAGATGCCCGAGCCACCTCATCTGACTCCTCTCAACGTGGAGGAGCAGTGACTCTACTCTGAGCTCCTCCCGGATGACTGACCTTCTCACCCTCCAACTCACCAAACTCCCCTCGATGCAGAGGAGCAGTGGCTCTACTCTGAGCTCCTTCCTGCCAGATGACTGACCTTCGTAACCTATCTTTAAGAGAAGGCCCAGACACCCGGCGGAGGAAACTCATTTCAGCCGCTTGTATTCACAATCTCGTTCTTTCAGTCACTACCCATAGCTCATGACCATAGGTGAGGGTAGGAACGTAGATTGACTGGTAAATTGAGAGCTTTGCCTTTTGGCTCAGATCCTCACTGTTCCACGACTAGGACGAAAACCACACTCTTCCTCTTGAATCTGAGGTTCGACTATCTGACAGACCCTCCTCTCCAGGACCCCTGAATAGACTTTTCCAGGGAGGCTGAGGAGTGTGATCCTACTGTAGTTGGAACACACCCTCTGGTCTAGTTGAGCCTCCTTTTGCAAATATGACAGCCTCTAGACGCTGTCCTCCTATAGCCTTTGATGAGTGTCTATAGATTCTGGATGGAGGTGTTTCTGACCATTCTTCCATACAACATCTCTCCAATTCAGTTCAATCTGATGGCTGCCAGGCATGGACAGCCAGCTTCAAATCATCCCATAGATTTCCGATAATGAAATTCAAGTCAGGGAACTGTGACGGCCATTCCAGAACTTTGTACTTCTCCCTCTGCATGAATGCCTTTGTAGACTTCCAACTGTGTTTTGGGTCATTGTCTTGTTGGAATATCCAACCCCTGTGTAACGTCAACTTTGTGACTGATGCTTGAACATTATCCTGAAGAATTTGCTGATATTGGGTTGAATTCATGCATGATGGAACCTCCATCAAATTTGACAGAAGGTAGCAGGTGTTTTTCTTGGAATGCGGCGTTCTTCTTCTGCCATGCAAAGCGCTTTTTGTTCTGACCAAATAACTCCATTTGTGTCTCATCAGTCCAAAGTACTTTGTTCCCAAATTAATCTGGCTTGTCTAAATGAGCATTGGCATACAACAAGCGACTCTGTTTGTGGCGTGAATGCAGAAAGGGCTTCTTTCTCATCACCGTGCCATTCAGATGTTCTTTGTGCAAATTGCGCTGAATTGCAGAACGATGTACAGATATACCATCTGCAGCGAGATGTTCTTGCAGGTCTTTGGAGGTGATCTGTGGGTTGTCTGTACCCATTCTCACAATCCTGCCTCTGCATATGCCACTCCTGTATTTTTCTTGGCCTGCCAGACCTGCTGGGTTGGTTAAACAGCAACTGTGCCTGTGGCCTTCCATTTCCTGATTCCATTCCTTACACTTGAAACTGGCAGTTTAAACCTCTGAGATGGCTTTTTGTAGCCTTCCACTAAACCATGAGACTCAACAATCTTTGTTTTCAGATCTTTGGAGAGTTGCTTTGAGGATCCCATGCTGTCTGTCACTCTTCAGAGGAGAGTCAAAGGGAAGGAAGCACAACTTGCAGTTGACCACCTTAAATACCTTTTATCACTCATGATTGGACACTCCTGTCTATGAAGGCTTAACGAGCCAATTAGGTGTTGCCAGTAATCAGCATTGAGCAGTGACAGGCATTCAAATCAGCACAATGACAAGGGAACCCACATTTGTGCACAGCCAGTTTTTCACATTTGATTTAATTTCATACAACTAAATACTGACTCACTAAAAATCTTTGTTCAGAACACACCCCAGTACTCCTATGAAATGAAAGACATAACACAGCTATCTTTTTTGTTGAAAGTATAGTCAATTACTATGCAGGCTAAGAGGGGTTGTTACTTTTTCATATGACTTTAGGCACCGTTGGCCCTGGGTCAATTGTTGGTTGCTACAAACAAAGGCCCTGTGGTGGTAAAGCGCCTATAGTGGTGAAACAAATCAACTTTCCATTTCTAAACAGTTATGACTTTTTATTTTTATAACGGCAAAAAAATGCATGTAAGATTAACTATAGTGGATTAAGGAACATGTTTACTAACATGTTGGAATTCTATGAGGTTGCAACAAAAGCATACGATCAAAGTGGAGCTTATGATATTATTTATCTGGACTTTCAGAAAGCATTCGATAAGGTAACACATGAGAGGTTGGGCATCAAGTTAAAAGAAGTGGGAGTTCAGGGTGATGTTTTTAGATGGGTGCAGAATTGGCTCAGACACAGGAAGCAGAGGGTGATGGTGCGAGGAACCTCATCAAAACTGGCCGATGTTATGAGTGGTGTTCCACAGGGGTCAGTGCTAGGGCCATTGCTATTTTTTATATATATATAAATGATTTAGATAGGAATATAAGTAACAAGCTGGTTAAGTTTGCAGATGATACCAAGATAGGTGGACTAGCAGATAATTTGGAATCCGTTATATCATCACAGAAGGACTTGGATAGCATACAGGCTCGGGCAGATCTGTGGCAGATGAAATTTAATGTCAGTAAATGTAAAGAATTACACATAGGAAGTAAAAATGTGAGGTTTGAATACACAATGGGTGGTTGGAAAATCGAGAGTACACCTTATGAGAAGGATTTAGGAGTCGTAGTGGACTCTAAGCTATCAACTTCCCCACAGTGTTCAGAAGCCATTAAGAAGGCTAACAGAAAGTTAGGATATATAGCGCCTTGATCTGTGGAGTACAAGTCACAGGAGGTTCTGATCAGCCTTTATAGCGCACTGGTGAGGCCTCATCTTGAGTACTGTGTGAAGTTTTGGTCTCCAGGCTACAAAAAGGACATAACAGCACAAGAAAAGGTCCAGAGAAGAGCGACTAGGCTGATTCCAGGGCTACAGGGGATGATTTGTGAGGAAAGATTAAAAGAGCTGAGCCTTTACAGTTTATACAAAAGAAGATCAAGAGGTGACATGACTGAAGTGTTTAAAATGATGAAGGGAATTAGTCCAGTGGATCGAGACTTGTATTTTAAAATGAGTTCATCAAGGACACGGGGACACAGTTGGAAACTTGTTAAGGGTAAATTTCGCACAAACATTAGGAAGTTTTTCTTTACACAAAGAACGATAGACACTTGGAATAAGCGACCAAGTAGTGTGGTAGACAGTAAGACGTTAGGGACTTTCAAAACTCGACTTGATGTTTTCTTGGAGGAAACAAGTGGATAGGACTGGCGAGCTTTTTTGGGCTGAATGGCCTGTTCTCATCTAGATTGTTCGAATGTTCTAAAGGAAGGACTTGACGTTGTGAGTGATGGCATTACCTTAGATTTGCTTGCTTAAACCTTTAGCAATTAATGCACATCATACAGTTTCTTACAAATCTGTGAAAACTGGCACATTTTTTTTTGTATCTATAAGTTTAAACTGTTATACTGTTTTTGTAAAACGGAGCTACACATGCATATTGAATAGCAATTGCCGTAAACAGTCGGTGGTCCATTTCCACTCACTGAGCAGTTTTGTGAGAGGTGCCGAGTTTAACTGTTGACAACAAGGCCAATGGCTAAATATGACATTTCCAATCAAAAGCCCAATGCAAGATGCCCGGAATACTGAATTAATGTTTCATTACGTGTCAAAGTTTAAGATTTGTTTATGCTTAAAATGCAATACCTTCCTGGAATTCTTATGATGGTTGGTTCTTCCTCGACTCCCAGACCTTGAGCCAGATCCAGGTCTGGAGTCCGAGCTAGGTCTTGATCCAGTACTCCCATTGCTACTGTAATCCCACTCCTCCTATTAAAGAAAACACAAACACAAAACGTAAGACTGATTTCTTCTTAGGCAATATGAAAGGAATAGAAACAGCAGGATATCTTCAAGTACAAAAAAAGGCACTTTGAAAGTACACTGACAGACAAGCTGGGTTCTGGCACCTAAAACAATAAATGCAAATCTCGGAATAAAAGCACATTGATTCTCAATGAAAGAATCGACAGTCTAACATCAGAATGATGAGAAACAAGCTCTGTAGGTAAACTCTGGTTTCATGCTTAATGCACTCTTTTCATCCAGAGATTCATTTTCAATTACAGGATCACATCTTAAATCTTTGAGGGCTGAATATTTGTTTTCTTAAAAGCACACAATGCAATATTTTCACAGAACAAAATCAACATAAAACATCTGTTGCTGTGAGCTGTGACTGGCAGTTCGCTATCTCTTGTGGTTTGCGCCAGTCACGGGTGGCATGACGGTTGGCAGAAATGCGTGGCCGGCTGGCTGCCAAGCTGTCTTCACGAGGCAGGGGCGGCAACGGAGGTCATGGTTGCAGTGCAATGCAATCTGGTTTGTACATTGCGTCATCATCGTAAGTGGCGGTCCTCCCAGGTGAACGTTGCCGTAGGAGCGTCAGCTACACACGATCAGCTGATGCCGGTACCTCACTTTCGTTTTCAGTTTTGATCTCCAGATCACTCGCATCAATACAGAGATACAGAGTGTGTGCAGAGGGTGCATACCTATAAATATCTGGGAGTGCAGCTGGATGACAAATTGGACTGGACTGCCAATACTGATGCTCTATGTAAGAAAGCTCAGAGCAGAATATACTTTCTGAGAAGGTTGGCATCCTTCAACATCTGCAGTAAGATGCTGCAGATGTTCTACCAGACGGTTGTGGCGAGTGCCCTCTTCTACGCGGTGGTGTGCTGGGGTGGCAGCATAAAGAAGAGGGACACCTCACACCTGGACAAACTTGCTAAGAAGGCAGGCTCCATTGTAGGATTAAAGTTGGACAGTTTAACAACTGTGGCAGAGCGACGGGCACTAAGCAAACTCCTGTCAATCACGAAGAATCCACTGCATTCACTGAACAGTGTCATCTCCAGACAGAGGAGTAGCTTCAGTGACAGACTTTTGTCACCGTCCTGTTCCACTGACAGACTGAGGAGATCGTTCCTCCCCTATACTATGCGACTCTTCAATTCCACCCGGGGGAGTAAATGACGAACATTAATTTTATTTGAATTCTTTTCATTTTTATTACTATTTAATTTAATATTGTTTCTTTGTATCAGTATACTGCTGCTGGATTATGTGAATTTCCCCTTGGGATTAATAAAGTATCTATCTATCTATCTAATATGCAAAACATCGTTCATGGAGTATTCTGGTTTGTGCATTCGCTTTGATCTCTCACTAGATGTCAATGCCATTTTTTGGTCGTTGTTTGCTCTTCGCTACTCATGCAAGCGCAGGGAATCGCGGATAACTCAACAAAGCTAACTTTCCTTCTAGCACAGAGATTCGAACTAACACGTAACGGCGGGTCTGGTCACCATTTATCGTTAATTATCACCCTCAACCTCTCCTGTTGACAAAAGTCGACATCCGCCCTAAAATTCTTACTTAAACTTATTAACTTTTTAAAAATTTGGATTGCAAAGTACAAAGCATATACCTATTTGTTCAATTTTCACTCGTTTTTTTCCATTTGCTATACTGCTGTTAAGAGGTAAGTGCAGAGATCTGCCGGTGGATGAGCCCGTGGTGTCCTGGATGATGGGCTATCATGTCAGACAGACCACAGTTTGTGAGACTCGGGGACTGTGTGAGCGACACTGAAGCACCATAAAGGAACAGGCCTGTCTGCCATTCTCTTCACTCGGCACACCTCAGACTATACATACTGTATAACAGCAGGTCATGTCAGTTGCAGAAATTCTCAAATGATTCTGCACGTATGGGGTGTATTGATGAAAGGGATGAGACAGAGGAGAGGAGTCAGGGGGAGAACTTTGTTTCTGGATGCAAAAGGCCTTTAATGAGCTCTTGGGCACGGCCATTAGCAGTGTGTCTGTCTGCGGAGAGAGTGTCAACCTCATCAACAGGTTTACTTACCTTGGCAGTGACATTCATGACTCTGGTGACTCTTCCTATGAAGTCAGTAGACAGATTGGGAGAGCATGCTGGGTCATGAGGTCGCTGGAAAGGGGTGTGTGGCGCTCCCGATATCTGCAAAAGGACAAAGGTCCAAGCCTTTACAGTCCTGGTGATTCCTATTTTGCTATATGGTTGCGAGACACGGACGCTATCCAGTGACCTGAGACAAAGATTAGACTCCTATGGTACTGTGTCTCTCCGGAAAATCCTTGGGTATCGTTGGTTTGACTTTGTGTTGCTCATGGAGTCCCGAATGAGGCACATGACCTGCATTGTGAGGGAGCGCCAGTTACGGCACTACGGCCATGTGGTGCGTTTCCCCGAGGGTGATCCAGCTAACAGGGCCCTCACTGTTGGGGATCCGAGTGGCTGGACCAGGCCAAGGAGTCGCCTATGGAACACCTGGCTGCGGCAAATAGAGGGTCTTTTCCGGAGGGTGGGACTGGACCGCGTGTCTGCCTGGGGGGTTGCCAACCGGCATCCCGAGCTATTTCATTGAGAGGAGGGTGCGGCAACACACTGTACCATTGCAGGCTGCCCAACTTGACTTGACTTGCAAAAGGAATTGTCTGCATCTTAACATCAGCAAAACCAAAGAATTGTGCATTGACTTTCATTGCACAAAACAGCCTCTGTGTCCAGTCACTATTCAGGGAGTGGATCTAGAGGTTGTCCACTTCTTCAAGTACTTGAGCAGTCCACAATAATGACAGGCTGGACTGGTCTTGTAACACAGAGAAACTATAAAAGAAATGGCAGAGCAGACTCTTTTCCTTAGGAGACTGTGTTCCTTTAACATGGGAAGTGACTTCCTTCACATCTTCTACAACTCTTGTGATGGCCAGTGTGATTTTCTACGCTGTGGTACTGTTGGGCTGTTAACGTCACTTCAACTTGAATTAATAACTACGTAACTGCACTATCTGCCAAAGGGAAGTCAGATCTGAAAACAGGAGTGGGGCACAGTAGCAAGTCAAGGCAAAGCAAGGGTTAAAAAGTGAGGACATCAGAGCCAAATCGTGAAGCCAAAAATCATTTATAACAAAATTGTATACACAAATAAACCATATAATTTGTTACATTTGAACCAACATTCTCTTCAATATTGTACTTAAATGTAACATGATGGAAACATGGGTGGCACGGTGGTGCAGTGGTAGAGCTGCTGCCTCACAGTAAGGAGACCTGGGTTTGCTTCCCGGGTCCTCCCTGCGTGGAGTTTGCATGTTCTCCCTGTGTCTGCGTGGGTTTCCTCCCACAGTCCAAAGACATGCAGGTGAGGTGCATTGGTGATCCTAAATTGTCCCTAGTGTGTGATGGGTGTGTGTGTGTGCCCTGCAGTGGGCTGGCACCCTGCCTGGGATTTGTTCCTGCCTTGGGCCCTGTGTTGGTGGGGATTGGATCCAGCAGACCCCCGTGACTCTGTGTTAGGATATAGCAGGTTGGATACTGACTGACTGACTGATGGAAACATTCTAATTATATATATATATTTATTGTGTTATGTATTATCTTTTATTATTTAATTTCTATGTGTGTCTCATGTTTCTTGTATTTTGTAGGCGGACACCAAGGGGTGGGGCCACCTGTCCATCACAGTTAAGGGTCCACCCCTCAGCCCTAGAAAGACAAGCTGGCAACTGCAGTCCAGTGCGGTTCATTCAACTGCTCTCTGGTGTTGTTGGTGGATTGTATTGTGCTCGCTTTGAGATTTCTGATTTTGATGTTATTTTCTTTTATTATTATTTTATTTTATTTCATTTTATCTGGAACTCAGACATCCTCACTGAGTGTGTCTTGAACTTTGTTTGCTAGGATTTCCTACGATGATTTTGTTAATAATATTTATTTATAAAAATTTTGTGGGGCTTGCCTCTGCTCCAGCTAGAGTTTTAATGGTTCCCACTCTGGTGAGACATGTTGAGGTTCTATTTTTTATTTATTTATTCATTTACTTGTTTTTTTTTTACTTTTAGGTTTGCCTTGGGGTGAGCCCTATTTAATCCCATTTCTGACAGAGGTCATGACCCCAATATTTGGTTCAAAGATATACACATAACCTGCTGCTTACATAACTTTATGATTTGAGCGACTTAAAGAAACTTAGGAAAACAAGTTTGTGTCCCTTTATTAGGTGCAAAACCTTTTTTTAGCTTTTTATTAAAATCAAATAACACTCCATACAAGCAAGTCAAGTTTCACAAAACTAGGTTAGGATTAGGGTTAGGGTAGGTTAGAAACAAATGAACCCTCACCCATGAGAAAGAGGGCTAGACAGGGCATAGTAGAACTAAGTAAATAGATAAACCAATAAATGAATAAAAATAAATAGAGTAAAGAAGAGGAGAGAGAATCTGCTTCCTCAATTTAAATGCTTATTCTAAAATGTTATTGATGAGATCCTGCCAGGTTTTAAAAAAGTTCTGCGCAGATCGTCTAAGTGAGAATTTGATTTTTTCCACTTTCAAATAGTCTGTAACATCAGATACCCACTGACTTAAAAAAGGAGAGTTAGGAGTCTTCCAGTTGAGCGAGATAAGTCTACGTGCCAATAGTGTAGTAAAGGTGATTACAGTTTATTTGTCCTCCTCCACTTTAAGCCCATCTGGAGGTACACCAAACACAGCTGTTAATGGATTAGGAAGGATTGTGACTCCAAGGATCTCTGATAGGCATTTAAAGATTTTGGTCAGGAATGATGTTAATTTGGTGCTTGCCGCCCAAAACGTGACCCAGTGAGGCTGGAACTTGACTGCAGTGTTCACAGGTTGGATTTTGAACTGGAAACATTTTGAACAATTTTAAACGAGACAGAAGCACTCGATATATATCATTTTAAGTTAATTAATTGTATGCTTATGGGCGGCACGGTGGCGCAGTGGTGGCACTGCTGCCTCGCAGTAAGGAGACCTGGGTTCGCTTCCCGGGTCCTCCCTGCGTGGAGTTTGCATGTTCTCCCCGTGTCTGCATGGGTTTCCTCCCAAAGTCCAAAGACATGCAGGTTAGGTGAATTGGCGATCCTAAATTGTCCCTGGTGTGTGCTTGGTGTGTGTGTGTGTGTGTGTGTTTGTTCCTGCCTTGCACCCTGTGCTGGCTGGGATTGGCTCCAGCAGACCCCCCGTGACCCTGTAGTTAGGATATAGCGGGTTAGATAATGACTGACTGACTGACTAATTGTATGCTTTGTGGGAACTGCAGTCCAGTGCGGTTCATTCAACTGCGCTCTGGTGTTGGTGAGTTGTATTGTGTTTTCTTTGTGATTTCTTTCTTTTTTTTTTTTTTTTAATTTTGTTTTTTGATGTTGTTTTTCTACTCTGGAACTTGAATATCCTTGCAGTTTGTGTCTTGAACTTTGTTTGCTAGGATTACCTTTGACGACTCCTTTTTTGTTCTTTTCATTAACAAATATTCTTTTATAAGCATTTTGTGTCTCTGCTCCAGCCAGAGTTTTAATGGTTCCCCTTTCTGGTCAGACATGTTGAGGTTCTATTTTTTTTTTTTTTTTGTTATTTAACTTAAAAGCTTGATCTCCATTTTTTTAGGCCTAGTCAGGCTTTAAGCCTCCCATTTTCCTGAGGTCAGGTTTGCCTTGGAGTGATCCCTATTTTAGAAGGCCTCACCTTTGTTATTTCGTGGAGGTAGAGTATTGCACTGGAAGATGTTGTGAGATGTCTTCAAATCCTACGTCTCCATACTATGTCACTTACTCAATGAAAACCAAAGTACCAGTAGAAAGGTAGAATGTGCAGAATGCCAGTGCCAAAATTTGAGCCGAGGACTCCGGAGCCACGTATGAGGCAGAAGCATTAATTACTTAGCAGCAATGCCGCCACTTATATAAATTATATAAAAAAGGCTGAGATTAAAACAGGAAATCAGTAGATCACTGAATTCTGAATCTCAGTATCTTCATGGAAAACATTTAATTGTCCTTGCATGTTCGAACTGCTGTTTTTATTAGTCCTGAAGACAAAAGGAACAACATACATCCACTGTTTGTCAGCACTGCTCAAGCAAAAGAACTAAATGTCAAGTGCCATTTTCACTAAGAGGATTAAGTGAAAAGGCCAAGGGTGTAACTTGCACTACTGGATGACTCATTATCTCCGGCAAATCCTAGTATATGCTCTACGGCTCCTGCAGAAATGAATGCTAAGAGCAGCAACGAGGCCCTCAATAAACAGTGCCTGTCGGTCGTAAATTTGCTGAGTTATCACTACTGACACAAAGCTGCCAAAAGACAACGCATAGCCCATGGGACGGTGGCTTGAATCTAAACCTTTGGGGAAAAAAAAAAAAAGAGAACTCCGTGAGTGCAGGAAAAATGCAAGCTTACCCAACGGATCCTTAGATGAGCCATTTTTAGCAGTCAGCACAGGTAAAGCAAAATAAACTCCAGTCTGCTGGAGGAGTCTGAAGGAACGGCCTAAATCATCAGGCTGGGATTAGAGAAAGAGATCAGCACGGTGGTCCGGCATTCTGTCATGTGTGTATAAAGACTGAAGGTGAGAAGAAGCGAAATAGAAAGCATGGAATAAGACGGAGGTACGCCTGCGCACTCTGCCACTGCTTAGGCGCTACCGGGACAGCAAACGGCAAAACAGAAAACAGATGGCAGGGGGCAGCAAAGGCCAACTAATGCACAGCCAAAGGCAACGCTTCTCACTTTCCTCTGCGTGTTTGTTCTCAGACTGGGCCACACAAGTCAAAACACACACAGTTTTTCTTGTTTCATACATAATTCACTTTTTTTAAAAGTGTAAGCCATGAACAAAACACTAAGTCAGTCAGTCATTCATTTTCCAACCGGTTATATCCTAACACAGGATCACGGGGGTCTGCTGGAGCCAATCCCAGCCAACACAGGGCACAAGGTAGGAACAAATCCCACTGCAGGGCACACACACACACACCAAGCACACACTAGAGACAATTTAGGATCGCCAATGCACCTACAGTCATGGCTGAAATTATCGGCATCCCTGGAATTTTCCCAGAAAATTTTTGCAATTACAGATGTTTTGGTATACACGCTTATTTCCTTTATGTGCATTGGAACAACACAAAAAAACAGAGGAAAAAAAGCCAAATCTGACATCATGTCACACAAAACTCAAAAACCGGGGTGGACAAAATTACTGGCACCCTTGACTTAATATTTGGTTGCACACCCTTTACAAAAAAGTACTGAAATCAAGCGCTTCCTATAACCATCACCAAGCCTGTCACACCTCTCAACTAGAATTTCCGACTGCTCTTCTTTTGCAAACTGCTCAAGGTCTCTCAGATCTGAAGGACGCCTTCTCCCAACAGCAACTTTGAGATCTCTCCATGAGTGTTCAATCGGATTTAGATCCGGACTCATTGCTGGCCACTTCAGAACTCTCCAGCACTTTGTCTTCAGTCATTTCTGGGTGCTTTTCGAGGTGTGTTTGGGGTCATTGTCCTGCTGGAATACCCATGACCTCTGACGCAGACCCAGCTTTCTGACATTGCGTCCCAATTATCTTTTGGTAGTCTTCAGATTTCATGATGTCTTCCACACAGTCAAGATATCCAGTGCCAGAGGCAGCAAAACATCCCCAAAACATCTTCGAACCTCCACCATGTTTGACTGTAAGTACTGTGTTGTTCTTTTCTTCGTAGGCCTCATTCTGTTTTCTGTAAACAGTAGAATGATGAGCTTTACCAAAAAGCTCCACCTTGGTATCATCTGTCCACAAGACGTTCACCCAGAAGGATTTTGGCTTCCTCAGGTACATTTCAGCAAACTCCAGTCTGGCTTTTTTATGTTTCTGTGTCAGCAGTGGGGTCCTCCTGGCTCTCCTGCCATAGCGTTTCATTTCGTTCAGATGTCGACGGATAGTTTGAGCTGACACTGTTGCACCCTGAGCCTGCAGAACAGCTTCAATACGTTTAGAAGTTGACTGGGCTGTTTATCCACCATTCAGACTATCCTTCGTTGCAGCCTTTTATCAATTTTTCTCTTCCGTCCACGTCCAGTGCCATGTGTTGTGAACTTCTTGATTATGTTGCGCTCAGTGGACAAAGGAACATGAAGATCTCTGGAGATGGACTTGTAGCCTTGAGATTGTTGAGATTTTCCCACAATTTTTGTTCTCAAGTCCTCAGACAATTCTCTGCTCTTCTTTCTGTTCTCCATGTTTAGTGTGGCCCACTCAGACACACAACGCAAAGGTTGAGTCAACTTGTCTCCATTTTAACTGGCTTCAGGTGCGATTGCTATACAGTATTGCCAGCACCTCTTTCTTGCCACAGGTGAGTTCAAACGAGCATCATATGCTTGAAATAAAATGATTTACCCACAATTTGGAAAAGGTGCCAATAATTTTGTCCGACCCGGTTTTTAAGTTCTGTGTGACATGATGTCAGATTTTTTTCTCTGTTTTTTTTGTGTTGTTCCAATGCACATAAAGGAAATAAACATTTGGATACCAAAACATTTGGAATTGCAACAATTTTCTGGGAAAATTCCAGGGGTGCTGATAATTTCGGCCATGACTGTAACCTGCATGTCTTTGGACTGTGGGAGGAAACCCACGCAGACACGGGGGAAAACATGCAAACTCCGCACAGGGAGGACCCGGAACAGGAACTCTGGTCTCCTTACTGCGAGGCAGCAGCGCTACCACTGCGCCACCGTGTGGCCCTAAAACAATAAGTAATTCAATTAAAAAATACATTTACGTGATTGTATTGTATTTAATAATTTCTACAGTTTGTTAGTACTAGCGTGTTGTACCGTGTTACCCATTATGAATGTAGTGAGAAGTCAAGAAAAATGACCCCTTTTATTGGCTAACTGAACAGATTACAATATGCAGGCTTTCGAGGCAACTCAGGCCCCTTCTGCCGGCAAAGATGTAATACAGAAACGGGAGTTCCCTGTGTTTATATACACACTAGGACAAGTAACAACATTGGAAAATCTTTAAGTGGGACATCTTAAATGTAAAAAATTAATAGACCTCTTTAGGCTAAGATTCATTTAACAAGAGAGAAGAACAATGTATGGTCAAGATCTTTGGATAAGATAACTGACCAACAAAGACTTTTGGAGTTTCTGATGAGTTTTTCCATGCAATGTGGGTCTGTAGACAGGTTGTCTGAGTCAGTGATGCAAACAATCCTCATAATTGGTGTAACAAAGGCGCTATATAGGCACCGACCTGACACAGCGTGACACCGGAGGCAAGTATAAAACCCAAATAAACTTTTATTTTTCTTCACCTGTGGGCACGTCTTCCCCATCCCAAAAACACCTCAAGCACTACACGAAACACACCACCACTCCTCCCGACTCAGGATCCCAGAGTGGTGGCTGCTGGCCCCTTTAATAGTTCTCCCGGAAGTGCTCCAGGTGCTTGATTGACGAGTTCCGGCTGCACTTCCAGGTGTGCCCATAAGGGCTCAGGAGTCCCAGCTGCAGCACCCCCTGGAGGCCACCCCAGATCCCAACAGGGCTGTGGAGAACTCCATCTCCCATGGAGCCCTGCGGGAATCTGAGGCACCACAGTCACCCAGGGGGGCTGCCACCAAGTGTTCGGAGGGAGGTACTGTGCAGCCCATGCTTGCTCCCCTGGGACATACACAGAAAGGTCATCCCTGCCAGGCATAAAACTCTTGTCTCTATTCAAACCATGTTGTAATGTATTCAATTTTAGCATGAGTTTGATGTCCCATTATAATAATATTCAAATTTGTGTGGTGTGTTAAAAGGAATAGAACAAGCAAACACTATACAGTGGAACCTCGGTTTGCGAGCATAATTCGTTCCGGAAACGTGCTCGCAGTCCAAAGCACTCGTATATCAAAGTGAGTTTCCCCATAAGAAATAATGGAAACTCAGATGATTCATTCCACAACCCAAAACTATTCATATAAAAATGATTAATACAAAATATAAAGTAAAAAAAAACAAATTAACCTGCACTTTACCTTTAAAAAGAATCATGGCTGATGCGAGTGAGTTTCTAAACTCTTGTGGGATTCCACCCAACGGGACGACCCGCGGAAGAGCGTCCCAAAGCAATCGCAGTCTCCCAGCGCTGTAGCAGTTCACCGTATAAGCGCATCCAAAAAGATCGCAGACATGCTATAAGCGCCTGCCGTCGATGGGTGATACAAGGAACATTATAAAGATCCCGCTACAATAAATAACCGCGCTGTTGCTGTTTAAAGCTGAATAAAGCTGGTGTTGTTAAAGTACTGAGATTCAGCTTCGTGTTTTGGGGCGCAAGACGGGGACTCGAACTTCACAGCACACACACACACGCACAGTCACAATGCTGTAGTAAACAGTATACGCTCGTACGGATGTTGAGTATATGATGAGGCACACAAACTCAGACGGAGAATAGGAGACGATTACCCTCAAGAGAAGAGAGAGAGACGTGCGAGCGAGCGAGATAAGGAGAGAGAGAGATGCGCGCGAGCGAGCGAGATAAGGAGAGAGAGAGATGCGCGCGCGAGCGAGATAAGGAGAGAGAGAGACGCGCGCGAGCGAGCGAGATAAGGAGAGAGAGAGATGCGCGTGCGAGCGAGATAAGGAGAGAGAGACGCGCGAGAGAAAGAGAACCACCATCAGCTCATTTGTGATCACATGACGCTCAGCAGACAAAGTGTATCCATACTACTTGTATTGCAAGACCTCACACGTTTATCAAGTCAAAATGTATTAAAAATTTTAGCTCGTCTTGCAAAACACTCATAGACCAAGTTACTCGCAAACCGAGGTTCCACTGTACTTTCTTTTCTATATTTTACTAACATAATGTATTTTTTGCAAAAGGGTAGGCAAAAGTAGGTTTACAGTTGTTCATATGGAAAGAGACATGCGGGTGATGATTATCACAATAGCTTAATATTAACTTAGAAGAATGTCACAAAGGCACAGTGCTCAAATTGCTAGCCACTGTAAACCTACTTTTGCCCAACCCTAGTATTTTCTAGTAATTACTAAATAAAACTTTTAAGGTCATGTTTTCACTGAGAACAGAGATAAAAAAAATAATAACACTGAAATATACAACCCTCCATAATATTGGGGGCAAACATACTGTCTGATTCCTTGAAATTGATATTTAATTTATGAGCACATACAGTGGAACCTTGGTTCACGACCATAATTCGTTCCAAAACTCTGGTCGTAAAAGGATTTGGTCGTGAACCAATTAACTATGATTTTAGTTCCCTCTGCTTTCTCTTTCTCAGATCATCATCAATTTCGTAGTTTTTATGAACAACTCGAAAGTGCCTTTCCACATTTTCCTTCTTTGGAATAGCAATGATAGACCGACAGATCAGACAAACGCACTTCGATTGTGACATTGTGAGAAAAAAATCCTCATCCAATTCCTCATCCAGCCCATACCCTCCCCAAACAAATTTTTTTAAATCCCTTCGTTAGTCGATATAAATTGGAAAGTTAACTAGATCACTAAGATAGCCGGAGTTTTGCAGCAGTTTGCGCATTTGATCGTGCGTGCGGGATGACAGAAGAAAAGAGATCTCAGACTGGCCGCCATGTATGTCAATCAAGTGGCAAATGCCATAGGGAGGATAAATGATAGACTAACGTTTAATTTTTTTGTTTTTTGAATGCAACACGATCTACCTGCACTACCTTTGAGATCTACCGGTCAATCGCGATCGACGCATTGGGCACCCCTGTATTAGGGCATTTAAGAAACAATGTGCATAGAAAATGACCTGAGAAATGGGAAAACGATTTCATCCTCCACCACGACAATGTTTCGTGTCACACATCACTATATCCGATTAAAATATTGCAGTGTGTCCTCATCCACTTTATTTCACTGGATCTGGCACCGTGAGAATTCTGGCTCTTCCCCAAAGTCAAAATGACCATAAAAAGTAAACATTTTGAATCAATTCAGGACGTCGAGGCAGCCATGACAGCGTGGCTAATGACACTCATGAAAGAGTGTCATTACATTTGGCACAAGGTTAATATGCTAAAGGACAGTCGTGGCCAAAAGTTTTGAGAATGACCCAAGTGTTGGTTTTCACAAAGTTGGCTGCTTCTGTGTTTTTAGATCTTTCTGTCAGATGTTTCTCTGGTATATTGAAGTAGAACTACAAGCACTTCATAAGTTTCAAAGGCTTTTATTGACAATTCCATTCAGTTTATGCACAGAGTCCATATTTGCAGTGTTGGCCCTTCTTTCTTTTTCAAGACCTCTGCAATTCACCCTGGCAGGCTGGCAATCAACTTCTTGGCCAAATCCTGACTGATGGCAGCCCATTCTTGCATCATCAATGCTTGGAGCTTGTCAGACTTAGTGGGTTTTTGTTTGAGGACTGACCACAAGTTCTCATTGGAATTAAAGGTCTGGGGAGATTCCTGGCCATGGACCCCAGAATTTTGATGTTTTGTTCACTGAGCCACTTAGCTCTCACTTTTGCCTTATGGCCCGGTGCTCCATCATGCTGGAAAAAGCATTGTGGGTCACCAAACTGTTCTTGGATGGTTGGAAGATGTTGCTCTCAGAGGATGTTTTGGTCCCATTCTTTATTCCTGGCTGTGTTCTTAGGCAAAATTCTGAGTGAGCCCACTGCCTTGGCACGTGACATGAATGGTCTCAGGATGCTTTACTGTTGGCGTGACACAGGACTGATGGTAGCGCAGTTGATAACACACATTACGTTGAATTTTCAGCACCTAAACAATGAACCAGGACATCCACAGGCAGAAGGAGGACAGTATTTTGTGTACCACAGGTTTAAGGAGACACAAACAGGCAGAAGTGCTAACAAACAGTATGAAACTACAGCTTCCACTAAAGTTTTCGGTGTACATCGCCATTTTGGATTGACGTCTTGATCTGAAGTCAGACAAACTCAGACTTGATGGACCAGCCCTGAGTCTCCGAGTATGGAATCTGGCTTAAGGGGGCATTCCAATTGAAAATTTCGACTAGGAACACAGAAATTCTGACTTCCCATGTCAAATGGAATGCAGAAAGAGATCGGCATACGTCACCAGGAAGCATGCTGCTCATAATATTCAGAACATTGATGGAGCTCTCCATTCAGCTAATACCAAAAGTGCTCGCTTCTGAGCCAGAGAATGTGGGTTTGTAGCTCACCACTGGCTGTTCATCAAAGCATATATCTTTGAATGGAGGTGATTTATGGTGTGGTCTACAGCAAAGGAGATCAATGGCGGTCCTGAAGGGACCTAACTAGAAAACAAACCCTTCCCAATAACATCCATCCATCCCGCTATATCCTAACTACAGGGTCACGGGGTCTGCTGGAGCCAATCCCAGCCAACACAGGGTGCAAGGCAGGAAACAAACCCTGGGCAGGGTGTCAGCCCACCACAGGGCACACACACACACACTCACACTCACACTCACACACTAGGGACAATTTAGGATCGCCAATGCACCTAACCTGCATGTCTTTGGACTGTGGGAGGAAACCAGAGTACGCCGACACGGGGAGAACATGCAAACTCCACGCAGGGAGGACCCGGGAAGCGAACTCGGGTCTCCTAACTGCGAGGCACTGCCCAATAACAGGTCTTATTTAATATCATGACCTGATGGTGTTTGAACTGTGGTATGACAGCTGCACCAAGGCTGCTAAAGAAGCCCTGCAGCGGGTCCTATAAACAGCAGAGGACATTATTGGGACTGAACTGCCATCACTCGAACTCTCGTATAAGACTCGCTGTGTGAGAAGGGCCAAAAACATTCTCAAGGACAAAACTCATCCTGGAAATTCTTTGTTTGAGCTCCTCATGCCAGGAAGACGCTTCAGGTCAATCTCTGTACACACAAACAGACTAAAAAAATAACTTTTTTCCGTCTGCCATAAACGTTCTGAACTCTGAATCTCCTTAGTCTGAGATCATTTTTAACTGAACATGTGCAATAAGCTATATTGGTAATGTGCAATATACTAATGTAATACAATATAGAATATGTAATGTACTATTCAGTAACAGGTGCAATAACAATTTATGCTGCTGTACTTTGAGCAATAATAATTTGCTCTGGTTACTTGATCACTGTATACGACATATTTGGAATTATTTGACTTTTATTTAAATGCACCTTGGGGCTGTCACAAAAAGTCATTTTGTTGTGTTACACAATGACAATAAAGTGCTTGAACTTGAACTTGAAGTCAAGTCATCCTTGAATTGTAGATTCTTTTTCCTTTCTAATGAAGCCTGAAACGGACAGGTAATTTTCAGATCTTCACTTTAACTCCAGTTTCCTTCGGAGTATTTTATTAAACGACATAGCGCGCGATGAACACACACAGGCGTAAATGGAAACAAGCTAGAGGGAGAACTTCAGGTTCCTTTGTCACTTGCATATGTTATTGATGAAAAAGGATATGACAAGATAGGTGCTTCATGTTGGCTAGGGAATCCATTCCCGGGAATGAAACTGCTGGAATTCCTGGGTGAACGGAAACGATCAAGCTCGCATATAAAGCGTGTAAAAGTATGAAAATTGATCAAGAAATAACAGAGTTATAGTTGAAAATAATTAAGTGGCATGGTTTTTTGGCCCACGGTGTAATGTAGGGGTACTCAAACGGCGGACTGCGGTCCACAATCCGGACCGCCAAGACGTTTTTTGCGGACCGCGACTGTCTTCTGCGTAAGTCAAATGTCCGAATATAAAAGCACCAAAATTATTGTTGTTTAATTATTTACTCTGTAGCAGGGTTGCCAACTGGCATTTTTTATGCCAAATAACTGAAATCTGGCATTTTTGAAAGCTGTTTGGCATATAACATTTGCATTTGGTCTACTGGCATTTTTTTGGTCTTTTTTACAAGCCGTTTGGTCTATAAATTTTTCAGTTGGTCTGTTCACTTTTTGTCTGAGCTGCTACTGGAAAGCTAATGTAACATGTATCAGTAGATTTGGCCTTCGTGCGTTTTTGGTATTATTCGGTGATTAGGCGGACCTGTTTTCTATTTATCTGAATTATTTCCAGTTGCTCTAGCATACGCAGTGTCGTGTCGTCCGCTTCGTTGATTTTCATTTTTTACGATGTAATTCGTCTCTGCAGCATCGTCTGTTTCGTTCTTTTCTTGAAGAGATGTCTGCAGAATTTGGAGATTTGCTGCTTCACAATGACGTCAGATGGTTAAGCAAGGGCCGTGTGTTGGAAAGGTACTGGAATCTCCGTGAAGATTAGCTGACTTCCTGCAGTCCTTGAATAGAAAGAAAACTGCAGAACGTTTAACATTCATTCAAGAGAGTGACAAGGTCGCACCGCTGGCATTTCTTGTTGATATTATGAGACATATAAATACAGTAATCCCTCGCTATATCGCGCTTTGACTTTCGCGGTTTCACTCTATCGCGGATTTTAAACGTAAGCATATCTAAATATATATCATGGATTTTTCGCTGGTTTGCCGCTTTCTGCGGACAATGGGTCTTTTAATTTAGGTTACATGCTTCCTCAGTTTGATTGCCCAGTTGATTTCATACAAGGGACGCTATTGGCGGTTGGCTTAAAAGCTACCCTGTAATGGAGCACAGTTTAAACGTTTGGCTAAAGGCTGTTATTTCATGTCTAGAGGGCTCTAATAATGTTAACAGTGTGGGAGAGTTTATAAGGGCTTAAAATATATAAAAATAACCATACAAACATATGATTTCTACTTCGCGGATTTTCATCTATCGCGGGGGGGTCTGGAACGCAACCCCCGCGATCGAGGAGGGATTACTGTACACTGAATTTGTCACTTCAGGGTGCAGACAAAACCGTTGTCGAATTGCAAGATAAAATGTTGTGCCTTTGAAACAAAACTGAGCATTTTCATCAGTGACTTGGAAGGTGGCAAGATGCTGCATTTCCCAAACCTGAAGAGCTGCATGACAGCTGATCAACAGGCATGTTTTCAGTTGATTTCCACATTTCTACATCACTTGAAGGTCGAGTTTGATGAACGTTTTAAGGATTTCAGAAAACTGAAGCCTGTGTTTTTGTTTGTTGCTGATCCTTTCATTGTTCAGCCTGACGGTGAATGGATATCTGTGGCTGCCTCAATTTTTCCGAACTCAAACCCGTCACTGTTGCGAATTGAAGCAGCTGATTTGCAAGCTTCTCACGTTTTGAAAGCAAAATTGAACGAAGTCGACATAATATTTTTTTGGTCAAAGTTTGTTCCAGATTCTCATTATCCTGCTGGCAAAGAAAATGGCGATTTCCTTGCTAACTATGTTTGGTTCAACATGTTCTTGTGAGTGTGCCTTCTCCACTATGAACACTATCAAGACGAAACATCAAAGTATAATTACCGACCAGAACCTCAGGAATGCAATGAGAATTGACTGGTTACTCACCGAACTATGCTGCCATTATGAAATCGAAACAACACTTTCACACTTCACACTGAGTGACAATCATTTACGTACCAAGTGTTGTAATTGGTGTGTTAATTGCAAGTAGTCATGCGAGTTTTTTTGAATTCTTTTCCATGTTTTGTGCATGTCTTGGTCTTCTGTAAAAATGTTATCATTTGTGTTGAATCTATTACTAGCCTCCTACAGACCTACACGGTAAACCTGGCTATAGCGGACCCCGATGGTTGGTGGTGAACTGAATGTGGACCGGCATTCAAAAACTTTGAGTACCCACGGTGTAGTGCGTTGCTCATTAATTCATTCAACAACAGACCAGCAGCAGTCAGTCTCCTGGCTCAGTGGACTGGGAGGTGTCTGCACTCTGCAGCTCACGAATGCTGGGACGGGGCACAATTCATTGACGTCTGTGCTGTTGACAGCTTTGAACAGCAACTTAAAATTGCAAAGCGTCGGTCTGTTGCATCTGCATTATCTGTGCCAAGAGACTTGCCATCACAGAATGATGACAAGAAACTGGATGCATCAGTAAAAGCTGAAATGGCGGTGTTTCAGAGCAACAGCAAGCGCGGGCGTTGTTTAGAACAAGTGTATCAGTATCTGATGACTGTGCTGCCTACTTTTGTACGAAGGTGCGCTCTCGCCTGCATGACCGCACGCTGGACACGTTGTGCTTTCTACGCTCTTATTACCGCAACTAACTAGTTACATGTACTTATATGACAGCATGAACTGCTTGTAGATAAGGTTAGTCTTTTATTAGTGTCAACATATTGCAGTAGGTTTATAAAAAATAAGTGTCAGTCGTTCTAAATACGTTCACATGTAGGATGCCAGTGCACTGTGATATCCCCAGGAACGACATGTGGGATTCCTGAATTCCCAGGAACGGATAAACCCATCTGGGAGTGGATTCCATAATGTAACACCTCTTCCAACCAGGAAAGCTTGGTTTGTGGCTGGTCACCCATCCAAGTACTACAAGATAGTGACTGGTGAAGTTATAGGCTTGCTCTGAAATCTGTACTAACCGCTACTTTCTCTGCTGTTCTTTATCCAGTTGTCTGTAATGTCGATCTGCGCCATCACCTGCCAATCAGGGCACCATGCAGTCCCTATATTGATGGATTAAAGGCCAGAGGTCCACACGACCATCATCATCATCATCGTCATCATCATCAAGTTCCTCCATGTGAACCCAGAAAACCATGAGGACTGATTGAGATCATTAATGTTAGGTAGAACGCCCAGTAGGGGCTGGGTGGTCTTGTGGCCTCGGGAACCCCTGCAGATTTTGTTTTTTTTCTCCAGCCCTCAGGAGTGGTTTCTGTTTTTTTCTGTCCTCCCTGGCCATTAGACTTTACTTTATTCTTTTTTAATTAGTAAAGCCTAATTTTATTTTTATATTTTTTTTTTTCGTTTTTGTTTCTTCATCCTGTAAAGCACTTAACTACATCATATGTATGAAAAAGTGCTATAGAAATAAATGTTGTTGTGTTTCCTAGGATACTCTGCGATTTACTATTAAAGGATGGAGACTTCTGCTTGGTGTTTGGGGTGAATCAAATCCCGTCTTAGATAGATAGGTAGATAGGTAGATAGGTAGATAGGTAGATAGGTAGATAGGTAGATAGATAGATAGATAGATAGATAGATAGATAGATAGATAGATAGATAGATAGATAGATAGATAGATAGATAGATAGATAGATAGATAGATAGATAGATAGACAGACAGACAGACAGACAGACAGACAGACAGACAGACAGACAGACAGACAGACAGACAGACAGACAGACAGACAGATAGATACTTTATTAATCCCAAGGGGAAATTCACATAATCCAGCAGTAGTATACTGATACAAAGAAACAATATTACATTAAATAGTAATAAAAATGAAAAGAATTAAAATAAAATTAATGCTCGCATTTACTCCCCCGGGTGGAATTGAAGAGTTGCATAGTGTGGGGGAGGAACAATCTCCTCAGTCTGTCACTGAAGCTGCTCCTCTGCCTGGAGATGACACTGTTCAGTGGATGCAGTGGATTCTTCATGACTGACAGGAGTTTGCTTAGTGCCCGTCGCTCTGCCACAGATGTTAAACTGTCCAACTTTACTCCTACAATACAGCCTGCCTTCTTATGTCTTTCTCAAATATGTATGACTACGCTGATTTTTCCCCAGACTATCTACAAAATGTAATGTAGGAGTAAATTAAACGTAATCCCAATTTTCCTCTTCACTCTCTTACTCACTCCTTCACTAATTTTCCTAAAGCCACAAAATCCAGCACCAGTTTATGGGGAGTTTGAGCCCAAATGAACCTTACGGCAGAGGTCTAAAGCAGGGGTCACCAACTCCAGGACTGGAGGACCACCGTGGCTGCAGGTTTTCCTTCTAACCCTTCTTTTAATGAGTGCTCTGTTTGTGTCACTAATTAACTTTTTCTAAATTAATTTTAATTGAATTGCTTTCTTAAGATTTGTTCCCCTGAATTGCTTCATTTCTTTCCTTAAGTGGCACCCAAACAGAAATGAAATGTGAAGTGAGGGAGCCAACAGAAGACCAACTAAGTCACGGGTGTCGAACTCCAGGCCTGGAGGGCCGCCGCGGCTACAGGTTTTCATTCAGACCCTTTTCCTAATCAGTGACCTGTTTTCACTGCTAATTCACATTTTAACAGCCCTGTTAGGAGGATTCAGTCCTCTGAATTGATTTGTTTCCTGATTAAAATGCAGCCAAAGAGCAGGGGCGGCCTTAGGCATGTGTAAACTGTGCAATTGCACTGGGCCGCCAAGCCAATTTATCTATACTAATCAAAGGCAAAGCCCTCACTGACTGACTCACTGGCTCACTCATCACTAATTCTCCAACTTGCCGTGCAGGTAGAAGGCTGAAATTCTACGCGTAACGGTCATAACTGAATCCTACTTACGTACATATATACGGCCATAGCCTGCAGCTCGGTCACCGTGTGAGGCGGAGTTGCGTCCCTCATCGTCACGCCTCCCACGTAATTGAGTGCCTGCCCATATAAGGCCGTCCGTCAGCAGCAATCCAATAGACACGCTGCCGGGAGTTACAATTGCTGGTGAAGGACTGTGCTTATGCAAACGAAGATGAGATGGTCAGGGATAGACTAGTGTTTGACACAAACTCAGAGAAAGTGCGAGAGAAAAGTTTAAGTGCCGGGTCTGAGCTAACATTAAATAAAGCCGTGGACATTGCAAGATCGCACGAGAGAGCACAAGCACAGCTGAGAACCTTCGATGCATGTACTCTGAACGGCTCATGGGAACTGACTGTGAACGCAGTACACAGAGAACAAGCAAGAGCTCCAAAGAGCGCTGAACAAAAAACACATTACACAATTGAGAAGGCAGCAAAAGAATATGAAGCGAGTGACGCATACAAGCATATTCATAAGTGCAGCTACTGTGGAAACAAAGCACACGGTGGAAAAAGTCAATGTCCAGCTAAAGGAAGACAGTGTAAAAAATGTGGTAAATTGAACCACTTCGCTAAAGTTTGCAGGACTGGGAAAGGTAAACCCGTGCATGCAGTGTGTGATGTCTCAGATAAAGAGGAAGACGAGCTGCTTATTGATGCAGTAAGACAGGAACAACCCTCTGACGCTGAACAAGCCTTTGTAGACATATCAGTAGGAAAGCACGGTGTAAAGCTTAAGTTTAAATTACGTTCATAGACACGCTGCCACTAAATATTCGCAGGCAAATCCACAACTTAATACCGGGAATGCCTGTTAAACATCTTAGATTCATGAGTATCGATTAGGATAGTGATCACTTCGATGAATGAAACCTGTTATCTTTACAACAGTTGACAGACACGGAATGTAACTTGAACACAACACATCCTCCAAATACGAACCTGATTGAAAGAAATAATGATAATCAAATCCTTGATGACAGCAACACTCATAACAGTCACAAAACAATTACATTGACAATCATGTTACGTTATTTTTAAAATGTTTCCTTTTCTTTTTCATAACTTCTTTAACACACTACTTCTCCGCTGCGAAGTGCGGGTATTTTGC
This sequence comes from Polypterus senegalus, assembly GCF_016835505.1. Classification (NCBI taxonomy): domain Eukaryota; kingdom Metazoa; phylum Chordata; class Cladistia; order Polypteriformes; family Polypteridae; genus Polypterus; species Polypterus senegalus. The sequence goes on along the minus strand of NC_053160.1, from coordinate 180,650,858 downwards.
TAGTATTGAATATAAAGCAGAAAGAGTAAATAACGACACAGGTGACAGCTGAAGCGAAGCTAGTGCAAGTGGGCGAGTCGTCTTACAAGTTAATGTTTCCAGTGCAGGATTTACGTATGAGCTACACAAGATATAGCTTAGGGCCCCCGCCTTCTTGGGGGCCCCCAAAACAAATCCTATTTGGAACTTACAGAGAATATCTGGACTTATAAAGGGCCCCGTGTCTCAAATAGCTTAGGGCCTTATCAAGTCTAAATCCGGCCCTGAATGCTTCACCTAGTTTTAATAAAGTATTAGTGTTAGCGCAATAGTCATGGTGAATATCTGGTCGGATAGGGGACACAAGACATTCGCATACCCATTCTAAGCAAAATTAAGAGATTTCGAGTACACGAATTTGGTTATTCGAAATGAAAGAGAAAGGCAGCTCAGGAGGCTTTCATTGCGTCACAGGAAGGGGCAATCCTGAACTTCATCATAAGTTAAACACTTGTATCATGTGGCCATCCGCTGTGCATAAGATACCATATTGACATTGGCGGGCGTAGGGGCCATTGATTCTTTCTCTGCCCAGGGCCGCCACGAGCCTAGAGCCACCCCTGCAAACAGAAATGAGACGTGAAACGAGCCAACAGATGACCAGCTAAACTGGGGCTTCAAACTCTAACCAGTTTCCTAATGAGAAGCCAATTCTTGCTGTTAATTAAGCCCGTTATTTAATTCCATGGCTTTTTGCTGCTCTCGTTCTGCCACTGCTGACATTTCCAAAACTGTTGATTTTCTGTTTTTCATAAGAACATCGTCAAAGTGTTTTGGTGAGTTGAGAGATCAACCTTACTGAGACCTTCACCTTTCTTTATTTTCAGATATTGTGCGACGGGCACAGGTGAGCTGGTCATGTGGCGGCTCATTTTGTGTCTCATTATTGTTTGGCTGCTAATTAAGGAAAAAGAAACAACTAAGTGGTCTGAGTCAAGTTAATTAAAAGAAGCAGCAAAACTGATGACTAATTAAGAAGATGGTTAGAATGAAAACCTGTAACCACTGCGGCCCTCCTGGACTGGAGTTTGAAAACCCTGAACTAAGTCATGGCCTCAAACTCCAACCAATTTCACTCCAACCAGCTGCCTAATGAGGTGCCGATTCTTGTCGTTAATTAAACTGGTTCTTTAATTCCAAGGCTTGTTGCTGCTCTCGTTGCGCATTAGCAGACATTTCTGAAATTGTTGATTTTGTCTTTCTAAGAGCAGCGTTAAAATATTTTGAGGACCTGAGCAGATCAACATTTCTGAGACCTTCATCTTTCTTTGTTTTCAGATATTGTATGATGGACACCAGTTGTTTTGGCTCATTTTGTGTCTCATTATTGTTTGGCTGCTAATTAAGGAAAAAGAAACAACTAAGGGGCCTGAGTCAAGTTAATTAAAAGAAGCAGCAAAATTGGTGACTAATTAAGAAGATGGTTAGAATGAAAACATGCAGCCACTGTGGCCCTCCAGGACTGGAGTTTGAGAACCCTGAACTAAGTCATGGCCTCAAACTCCAACCAATTTCACTCCAACCAGCTGCCTAATGAGGTGCCGATTCTTGTCGTTAATTAAACTGGTTCTTTAATTCCATGGCTCATTGCTGCTCTCGTTGTGCATTAGCAGACATTTCTGAAATTGTTGATTTTGTCTTTCTAAGAGCAGCGTTAAAATATTTTGAGGACCTGAGCAGATCAACATTTCTGAGACCTTCATCTTTCTGTGTTTTCAGATATTGTATGATGGACACCAGTAGTTTTGGCTCATTTTGTATCTCATTATTGTTTGGCTGCTAATTAATAAAAAAGAAACAATTAAGTGGTCTGAGTCTTCAAGAGCAAATCAATTAAAATTAGTTCAAAAAAGTTAATTAGCAGCAAAAACAGGTCACTCATTAAGGAAAGGGTTAGAATGAAAACCTGCAGCCATGGTGGTCCTCTAGGACCGGAGTTGACGACCCCTGGTCTAAAGAATCAAAGGCAGATTAAAAATTATAGTAACGTCATATTAATAAATGAAAAAAGAAAGCTATAAACCTCAACAAAGTCTGACCATAATGAATTAAAATAGGTTATCCAACACCATATATCCCCTTCAAAAATATAAGGGGAATCATATGGAACATGCAGTTTTGAGAAAAGCCCCTTCAAACCTGACCCTGCTGGAGCAGTTTGAGTGGGCCAAACGTGGACAGGTGCAGAAGTCTCAGGGAGAGCTCCAAGAATCGCTTGTTTGGAGTGACTGCAAACTGTATAGGTCGCGCAACCAAATATTTTAGGTGAAGGGTCCCATCAGTTTTGTCCATATCATTTTCAATTGTGGTCTTATTTGAAATATTCTGTTGCATCAAAACTCTAAAGCCAAGTCTGATTTGTGATAAATACACAGTACATAATGATAGGGGCCAATTACTTTTGTTAATTTCAAGTTCCTTCAGAGAGAATTGTGGGTTCTTCTTTTTTGTGGAGGGGTGCCAACAAATTAGTCTGTGTCTGTATGCGCTTCATTGACTTATTCCCTTTCCCCAAGGCAGATTTGTGCTTTCTGTTCAGCACGTTGCATTAGCCTTGAATTTCTCAAAGCCATAATCACAAGAATAAAATTATTCAACAAGCACTTTCCAAAGTGAGCACCTGCTTTGTTTCTGATTTGAGTCTATGTTACTACAAATGTGGGAAGGAAAAAGCACAACTCCACATAGTCCTCCTGTTTTTAGCCTTTTCAGTCATCAAAAGAAAATAAACTTAGGGCATGTGTTTCTACTCACATGATTGTTTGGTTTCACGCAGTCCTTTCCTCTTGGGGAACCCCAGTTCTGTTCAAGCTGTTCACTGCAGCTCTCAGTCCACTAAAAAAAACAAAAAAAAGAAGAATCAGAAATAAGCAATATGCTAAAAATGTATGTTAGAAATTGAAAATTGTTGTGCCTATCTACTGAATGTGATTGTTGTCATATTCACCTTGTAATTCCACCCCAAACCACAGGTTGGCACTGCCTTATAACACCTCTCCTCTCATTCCCCTTGCAGATTTGTAAATGAACTAATCCGCGGTCATATGACGTCACTCACTGTACTAGGGCTTCTGGACTCGCCCCTTCCAATGTCACTGCCATCTTTCACCAGTCTAATATTAGACTTGTGTCTTTGAAGACGTTCCTCACGTAACACGTTATATCGTGTTTTGTTATTTTGTTCCACAATATACAGGGTTTGCTTGAAGGTGCCCGAGCCCTTTATGAGTGTTCTTCTTTCTTTTAACACTGTATATTACTTCAAGTCACTTTCCTTCCACCTCTTATGGTGATGGTCATCGAACTCTGGTAGAAGTTAGACAGACAAGCCCTTAGCAAAAAAAAAAAAATGTCAAAAACTTGAAATGTAGAGATGTCAGGTAATTGAAAGGAACTACTCTGGGCATCTCTCTCCTAGGAGGTTACGTTTTGCTGATGTGCTCACCTCACTTGTGTATTAGCAGCGGGAGAAAAAGTAAAAGCTATAAGGTTTTGCGATTTGCTAGCCTCGCTTCTGTATTAGCAGCTAAGCGAGTGACTTGTTCTTCGGATTTTTAGTTTTGCCGACGTGCTCGCCTCACTTGTGTATTGGCGGCAGAAGGAAAAGTAAAAGGGATACTGTTTTGCCGATGTGCTCACCTTGCTTTTGTATTAGTTGCTAAGTGAGTGTCTCTTTCTTCGGATGTTTAATTTTGCCGATGTGCCGTCTTCGCTTGTGTACTAGCATTCAGGATTGACTTTAAAATACTGCTTATGGTTTATAAAGCCTTAAATAATCTCGCCCCATCTTATATATCAGAATGTCTGACACGTTATATTCCAAATCGTAACCTCAGATCCTCAAATGAGTGTCTCCTTAGAATTCCAAAAGCTAAACTTAAAAGAAGTGGTGAGGCGGCCTTCTGCTGTTATGCACCTAAAATCTGGAATAGCCTGCCAATAGGAATTCGCCAGGCTGATACAGTAGAGCACTAAAACACTGCTGAAAACACATTACTTCAACATGGCCTTCTCATAACTTCACTTTAACTTAATCCTGATACTCTCTGTATGTTCAATTCCTCATAATAACTATTCATAGTGGTTCTAAAATCCGTACTGACCCCTACTCTCTCTTCTGTTTCTTTTTTCCGGCTTCTTTGTGGTGGCGGCCTGTGCCACCACCACCTACTCAAAGCATCATGATGCACCAACATTGATGGACTGAAAGCCAGAAGTCTACGTGACCATCATCATCAGGTCCTTCCATGAGAACCCTAAATACAAAGAGGACTGTTTGACTTATGTTAGGTAGATTACCCAGAGGGGACTGGGCGGTCTCGTGGTCTGAAACCCCTACAGATTTTATTTTTTTTCTCCAGCTTTTGGAGTTTTTTTTTTGTTTTTTCTGTCCACCCTGGCCATCAGACCTTACTCTTATTCTATGTTAATTAATGTTGACTTATGTTTATTTTTTATTGTGTCTTCTATTTTTCTATTCATTTTGTAAAGCACTTTGAGCTACATTTTTTTGTATGAAAATGTGCTATATAAATAAATGTTGATTGATCGATTGATCAGGAGGATAAGTAATAGGGATACCATTTTCCGATGTGCTCATCTTGCTTCTGTATTAGCAGTGAAGTGAGTGACTCTTTCTTCAGAGGTTTAATTTTGCCGACGTGCTTGCCTCACTTGTGTAGTAGCAGCAGGAGAAAAAGTAGTAGGGATACCGTTTCGCCGATGTGCTCGCCTCACTTCTGTGTTACCAGCTAAGCAAGTGTCTCTTTCATTAAAGGTTTCGTTTTGCCGACGTAATCGCCTCGCTTGTGTATTAACGGGAGAAGGAAAAGTAGTAGGGATACCGTGTCGCTGATGTGCTCGCCTTGCTTTTGTATTAGCAGCGAAGTGAGTGTCTCTTTCTTCAGAGGTTTAATTTTGCCGACGTGCTCGCCTCACTTGTGTAGTAGCAGCAGGAGAAAAAGTAGTAGGGATACCGTTTCGCCGATGTGCTCGCCTCACTTCTGTATTACCAGCTAAGCAAGTGTCTCTTTCATTGAAGGTTTTGTTTTGCTGATGTGCTCGCCTCGCTTGTGTATTAGCAGCAGGAGGATAAGTAATAGGGATACCGTTTTGCGATGTTCTCGCCTTGCTTCTGTATTAGCAGCTAAGTGCGTGACTTTCTTCCGAGGTTTCGTTTTGCCGACGTAATCGCCTCGCTTGTGTATTAGCAGCAGGAGGAAAAGTAGTAGGTAAACTGTTTTGCCGATGTGCTTGCCTCGCTTGTGTATTAGCGGACAAGCGAGCGTCTCTTTCTTCGGAGGTTTTGTTTTGCCGATGTGCCGGCTTTGCTTGTGCTATTAGCGGCTAAGCGAGTTTCTGTTTCCTCGGAGGCAGAGGTCTTACCCTGACTTCACCTCTCACTTCCGGGCCGGGCAAACAGACACACACACTTCCACACATAGACGTTTATATAAAAGATAACGTCTAGCACTCCATTAGTTGAATATAATTAATTAAAGTTAGTAGTTAGCTTCAGTGACATTTTTTTTTTGTTTTCTCCCTTTGGGTAAAGCAATAACAGAGTGAAATGTGATTGGCGTGCTTTACTATCAATTAAAGTATAGTGTGCCATTAGTTCTCCAATGAGATTCGTTGTTTTTGAGAGAGTGGAAGGAGAGAGGAAGATGGCATGGAGGCAGGACAGTGGGGTAGGTTATTAAACGAGAATGTAAAAAAATACAGAGAAAAAAAAAACACGGGGTAAAGAAAACTTGTACTAAGGTCGAGGAGAGACAGTGAGAGCTACCGTTGGGGGGAAAAAAAGAGAAGAAAAGTTTGTTCTTTTGTTTTATTGGGTCACCAATTTGTTTAAACAATGTCAGAATCAACTGGATGATCTTGAGTTAATGGATTGTTACTTCCAGTAAGATGGAGCAATGTGTCGCACATCGGCAAGGAGCAGAAATTAAGTCCTTCTTCAGCAACAGGGTCATTACAAAGGGGCTTTGGCCACCACGGTCACCGGATCTGACACCAGCAGACTTCTTCCTGTGGGGTATGCTCAAAGGAAAAGTCTATCGGAACAATCCTCGCACTGTGGAAGATTTGAAGGAAAACATCCAATGTGAAATTGTTGCTATTACCCCGGCGTCAAGGTATAGAGCGGATTTGTTTGGTTCAGATTGCTTCATCCTAATAGGAGTTCCAACAGAATATTCAAGGCCTCTTTCGAGTGAATCTCCCTGTATAATAATTTCATTGGACCTCTCTCTCTCTCTCTCTCTCTCTCTATCTATCTATATATATATATATATAAAATCCAATGTCTGTCTGGTTTTCACGAGAGAACTACGTAAGGGATTTAGAGCGGGGTGTTTTTTTTCTATAATTTGCTTGAACATTCTGGTTGATTTTACGACTTCTCTCATTGCACTATGTATCACATTTCGCTTGCGGTACCGATTTATTTAGGCGAATCCGACAGACATGCAGCGGGCTAAGGGGAGAGGACGGGGCCCTCTTCTCTCACACACCAGCCTTGGGCTGTGTACCTTACATCCGCTTAGCTGCTTAACAGATTCAGATCGGGTGTTTTTCTAGAATTTGCTTGAATATTCCAGTTTATTTTGCGACTTCTCTCATCGCGCTAAGAATTATAGTTTACTTGCAGGAGTGATATTTTCACGCTAATCTGAGACAGAGACTGTGCGCCGAGGGGAGGGTAAGGCGTGATGTCAGGAGAGGGGAGCCGGGCAGGGCCCTCCTCAATGTCCTCTTTCACTAATATGCGAGCCGCAGGGCATGGCTAGTTGGTTATAAAATTAATTGGGATGTGTTTAATTTGGATCCCACCACTGAAATTTCACCCTGTGACATAAGTAACGTGCCAGTTCAACAATGGGAGGGCTACATTTGTAACTATCAAATAAATTTATTTAAATAAATTGTTCTGCATGCATCAAATCTCAAAACGGAAGAAATCAAAAAACAAAAAATTCAGTCATCAAATGCAAATACATCAATAGTGCAATCTTTTGTAAAAGGTAGGAGTTACATTCTACAGACAATAAAAAGCAAACAAGGCTAAACGTTTTTTTTTTTTTTTAACACTGAAGGAAAAAAATGCTGTTAGTGAGGTGCTAAAATGAATTGTTACAAATGTCGTTAAAACAATAGGTTCGGTATTTTTCAAGTTGGTTATTTCTTCAAAAACACGGTAGAGTAGAACTCCCCTTATCTGCAGATTTGATTTCCGCACTTTCACTTATACCCCAAAGCATTATGGATCCATGCCGTACTTAAGAGTTGGCAACCTTTCCTTTATTTTAAATCCTCCAATTCTTCTCCAAACCAAGGAGTCTGACTTGAAATTTGTCTGACCACCAGCACCTGGTTGGTCCCAAGATGCCTGTTGTCTTCTGCCAATGTTGTTTTTCAAGATGGGATTGCAGGTGATGGCTCTTCCATGAAGCCCATGTCCGTATCGGTAACACTAAGCAAAAGAGAAGTGCACCACCACTCCTTTCTCGGCTAAAACTGACTGCAGGTTTCATGTGTGTTACATATCAGCCTGGGTTCTTCTCCTGTCTGGGGTTCAACTAAAGGTTTTGTGTCCATTTGCTTATGTTAATGTTACTTTTGTTAATTATCTGCTGCATCGACTTTGCCTGTTTTATGTTCCATGTGATTTGTAGGTGGTCACTAAAAAGGCGGGGCCACCTATCCATCACTAGCCTCTGCCCTAGAAAACCGGAGGTTCTCCCACAGTTCCTGGCAGTTCAATTCAATGCACTAGGGACTGGTAAGATCTTCGACATTTATTGAGACTTTTGACATTTTGGCTTTCTACTTTGGCACTTTGGTTGCATAGCATTGACTTATTGCTTTGGGCAAATCCATGGAGTTTCCCTTGTTGTTGAAAAGCATTTTTGTGCAGAAATAATCTTATATTTTATCGAGATTCTACATGGCCCTTTGTGTATCTAGCTGCGGTTTTTCCACTGGTTTTCCACTACAAGTGGGCATTTTTGGAAGTTCTTATTGGGACTCCCAGCCATAACACCATACGGCTAAATGGAGGAGGTTTGCTTTGCCTCCTTGCACAGTAAATGAGTTGATCTATCTGTCAGTTCTCTTAGTATTGAAGATCTCATCTTGTCTTGACCTCCACAGTTCCCCCATTTCTTAAAGACTGCTAGCTGGACGTGCTTTGATATCTTTTTATAGTCTTCAACTGCTTTGTAGGCCTCAATTAGTTTAATTTTTAGACCCAGAACCACAGATGCAATGTTTGCTCTGAAGATGTTGATGGAGAAGTTTAGAGAAGGCCAGAAGGAGATGCATTGTGTCTTTGTGGACCTGGAGAAAGCATATGACAGGGGGTCTCGAGAGAAGTTGTGGTATTGTATGAGGAAGTTCGGGAGTGGCAGAGAAGTACATAAGAGTTGTACAGGTTATGTACGAGGGACGCCTGACAGTGGTGAGGTCTGCGGTAGGAGTGACGGAGGTGGGATTACATCAGGGATCGGCTCTGAGCCCTTTCTTATTTGTAATGGTGTTGGACAGGTTAACAGATGAGATTAGACAGGAGTCCCCATGGACTGTGATGTTTGCTGATTACACTGTGATCTGTAGCGAGAGTAGGGAGCAGGTTGAGGAGACCCTGGAGAGGTGGAGATCTGGTCTAGAGAGGAGAGGAATGAAGGTCAGTAGGACCACCAAGACAGAATACATGTGTGTGAATGAGAGGGAGGTCAGAGGAATGGTGAGGATGCAAGAGGTAGAGTTGGCGAAGGTGGATGAGTTTAAATAAATGGGATCAACAATACGGAGTAATGGAGATTGTGGAAGTGAGGTGAAAAAGAGAGTGCAGGCAGGATGGAATTGGTGGAGAAGAATGTCAGGAGTGATTTGTGACAGACGGGTATCAGCAAGAGTGACAGGGAAGGTCAACAGGACGGTAGTGAGACCAGCTATGTTATATGGGTTGGAGATGGTGGCACTGATCAGAAAGCTGGAGACAGAGCTGAGGTGGCAGAGTTAAAGATGCTAAGATTTGCATTGGTTGTGACGAGGATGGACAGGATTAGAAATGAGGACATTAGAGGGTCAGCTCAGGATGGGCGGTTTGGAGACAAAGTCAGAGAGGCGAGATTGTGTTGGTTTGGACATGTGCAGAGGAGAGATGCTGGGCATAGTGGGTGAAGGGTGCTAAGGATAGAGCTGCCAGGGAAGAGGAAAAGAGGAAGGCCTAAGAGGAGGTTTATGGATGTGGTGAGAGAGGACATGCAGGTGATGGGTGTGATGGAGCAAGATGAAAAGGTCAGGAAGGTATGGAACAGGATGTGATCTGCTGTGGCAACACCTAACAGGACAAGCTGAAAGAAGAAGAAGTCAGTTGCTCAGAAGAGCCCATGGTTGTTGAGAGCTACACAATGTGTCAAGAGTCAAAGAATTTATTAGGCTGTGAAAATGTCTTCAGCTGACAGTTCCTAATGGCGACTCTTGACCAGACAAACACCTAAAGAGCTAAGCCATCCCAGACGGATGACCTCACGCGTCCTGAATCCTGAGACCTCACTGAAAAGGTGCTTTTGCATAAGCCACATTCAATCTTTTATTTTTTTTAAATCTTTTTAGTTCATCAAAAATATTGTACACTATTTATAAATGATCGTTTTCATAAAAATGCCATTGTAGGTGGTTTTCTGATGAAGTTGTATTTACTATTTTTTGTTACAAATCTCATCACATTATGTAATTTGGCCAGAGGTGTCCAGTCCTTTGCGTTGAACTGTATATTACACAATGAAGCTGCCAGGTGTGCCAAATTACATAAAAGAAGCTGTCAACTGTTCATCCCAAATGAATCATAAAACTGGTGTATAAAAATAAACAAGATAAAAGAAATAACCTTCAGAACATCAGGCTCTGTCTTGGCACACTCTCCATCCGCCTCTACTTTGTCTGCCAAAATCCCCTGGACCTGATACTCAAGGATATAGCTGTCAATAAATCGCTCCAGCTCCTCAATCTCCTGTGAGCGAGAGCTGCCAGCTTCAGAAGAGGCAGAGGCGACAGACGAGTTTTCCATGACTGTCTGAACCCACCTGGAGAGAGAGAGAGAAAGAAGACAACATTCAAGCCACACTTTCCACATCATACAGTTTACAAGTAAATATTATTATTTTATATACAAACATATACACAAACGCGAATATCGGCAAAGTTTCTTTGTAGCCTTTGTCGATTTTTGTAAAGCGTTAGACTCAGTTGATCAAGCTGCCCTGTGGGACATCCTGAGGGTTCGCGCGATCCCCTCGAGGTTGCTGGATATCATGGCCGGCCAGTACACTGGTGCTGTGAGTGTTCTGCAGAGTGGAGGCAGGACCCTCTGTGTTTTTCCCAGTTGATTTTGGGGTTCGTCAGGTGTCTGTTCTGCTCCTACTCTGTTCAATGCTTGTATGGACTGGGTGTTGGGCAGGGTTGTGGGGTTCCAGCGGCTGTGGGGCATCTGTTGATGAAGAAAGATTCACGGATCTTGACTTGGCTGACGAGGCTGTGATCTTCGCGGAGTCAATGGAGGCTCTGATCGGGGGTCTTGAGAGACTGAGTGAGGGGTCTGAGTGTCTGGGCTTGCGAGTGTCCTGACAACAACCAAAGAGCCAGGCCTTTAATGACCTCTTGGGCACGGCCATCAGCAGTGTGTCTGTCTGCGGAGAGAGTGTCGACCTCGTCGAGAGGTTTACTTACCTCGGCAGTGACATTCATGACTCTGGTGTCTCTTTCTATGAAGTCAGTAGATGGATTGGGAGAGCATGGGGGGTCATGAGGTCGCTGGAAAGGGGTGTGTGGCGCTCCCGATATCTGAAAAAGGACGAAGGTCCAAGTCTTTAGAGTCCCGGTGCTTCCTGTCTTCCTATATGGTTGCGAGACATGGACACTATCCAGTGACCTGAGACGAAGACTGGACTCCTTTAGTACTGTGTCTCTCTTGAAAATCCTTGGGTAACATTGGTTTGACTTTGTGTTGCTCATGGAGTCCCGAATGAGGCACATTACCTGCATTGTGAGGGAGCGTCAGTTACAGCGCTACGGCCATGAGACGCGTTTCCCAGAGGGTGATCCAGCTCATAAGATCCTCATTGTTAGGGACCCGACCAGGCCAAGGGGTCACCCACGTAACACCTGGCCGCGGCAGATAGAGGGTCATTTCTGGAGGGTGGGACTGGACTGACTGGGGGGTTGCAAACCGGGATCCCGAGTTGTTTCATCGTATAGTGGGTGCAGCAACACACTGTACCAGTGCATGCTCCCCAACTTGACTTGACTGCAGCGTAAAGTCACAAGTAGACTGCAGAGCTTCCTGTTTTTCAACGACAAGGGCATGCTCACAAAGTACATGTGTAATGCCACGAAAAGTGCCTGCTGACACTTCAGTACGTGAGCAATGGTACGAGAATGCAGTCAGACTTATTTTTTGGGTACATACACCCTTGGCCTACCAGTCCTTTTGTGATTACTGATTACAGTTGATTTAGATCATCCATCTCCAATGGGTTTATTCTTGTTTATCAGCCTATTAATGGCTTCTTTGACATTCATTGACTCAACTATTGTCCTCATGTTGAACAACGGCAACTTCTATCTATCTATGTACAGACTCCAAAGACCAGAAGCAAGCCGAGGTGTCCTATGAAGCCATGAAACACCTGTGACACCAAATATCTCAAACATTATGGTGCCCTGAAATGGGGGGTCCATGTACAAAAAGTGTTGGTGTGACCAAAATGTTTGCAAATCCCCTTAAAAGAAAGTCTTTAATGTGCACTTTAAACATGATGTCTAACTTGTCTGATTTAGAATTTTAAACTGTGGAGCAGAGGGGGAAATCAAGTAAAAAACATGTCTTTGTCCCAAATATTATGGAGGGCACTGTATATTATCATGTTTTTAAGATGACAACGTAAACCCCACTGCTGTTCTTTTTAACATTTCAAAGCGTGGCATATGCCAACATCAGTTAATGTTGTACCTCACTGTGATTTTGCCCCACCACACCACACACTCCTACTGAATATTTCATAAGACGTAGTCAGACCACAGACACCCTTCCTAGGGCCAGTGCTCATCCTAATCCTATCCTCCATATGCCCTGGCACCCTACCTTGAGGCTAAGCAGAAGGGGACTGTCACCACATTCACCTGATCCTGGGCTAATCCTCCTTAAATTAGCGTACAAATTCAACAAAGACAAAGAGGATTTGCAGTGGCAGCCATGGGCACCCTGGCAATACTTATAGTAGGTTATTAGGCCACATACAGTCAGCAATTGTTCGGCGCAGCTCTTTTGGCAATTTTTACAGGCCAGTAGGCAGCACAAGTGTGTGATTTGAGCACAAACAGAAGAAATGACAAAAAGCTGTCTCCAAAACACTGATGACGATCACTGAAAAGCATATCCACCCTCGTCTGCAGTTGCCATATTTTAAATGAAATTTAAATGAAGACCACAAAATGACAACAAATTAGGAGGCCCAAAGACAAATGCGGCCAGTCTAGAAGCTACAAGGATGCCAGTTCAGCCCTGTGAATATAAACTAATTACCAGTTGCGACAAATTATTATTATTATTATTATTATTGCCTAGCCACACTATGCAGAAGGCTTTCTGCCACCAAGTTCTTTAAGAATCTTACTTTCAGAAATTCCAAAGAATGCATGCAGCGGAAACTAACTTCTGAATTGAAGTCCATCCAGCCTTTCCAGATCATTCAATGGTCCAGAGTCCTGTCTTCAGTTCAGTGCACTGCTCTGATTTTCAGGAAGAACTGCACTTATTTAGCAATGCTTTGTTGGTCGAGGGAAGAACAGGACTCGAAAAAAATATTGGGGTGGCATTTAGGCCACTGCGTTTACTTGCAAATGGAAAATGACAGGCAGGTGATTGTATAAAGGGGTTAACAACACAAAAGTTTAGCCATTGGCATCAAAACCATCACACAGGGGTCACAGGATCAGAGCTCCGTAATGCGGGTCAATTCATCTCCTGAATGAGACGCCACCCTATCAGGAGTGCCTCGCTTTTATAGCTGCCGGACCTGAAGGGGCGGGGTCAACTGACCTCAGTGGGCGTTGTCTCTGGGTGATAAGGGAGGTACAAGAGTTAGCTTTGCAACCCCCTGGTGTCCTGGAGTGGAAGTGCTTACCTCAGATGTGTCTGGAAGGTGAACAAATCTGACTGACAATTTATTTTGCATGTTGTGAGTTCACGACTGGGTGACTTCACAGGTGGGTTGTGTGATATGAGTAAAGGTGACATTTTTATTTTCATGGATGTTTTTTATGCTGTGGTCCAGCATTGATCATCATAGACGTCCATTATATCGGGAACTTTTTATCACTGCTGCCCATTAAAAAAAATTCTCAGCCATAACTACAAACTACAATACGTGGCGAAAGTAACAGGTAAAAAAAATATATATATAATTTTTGAGTGGAATATTCCATTAAAGCTAGTAACAAGGAAGTATGCAATGGGCATTGTGTGCAGAGAACAAAAAGTCAAAAACGAAAAAGGACTTCACATTCAGAATTGATCCATCATTGCACTCAGGAATAATCATCTCTCACTTCTTTCTATCTACACAATCTTACTATCATGGTGCAGAAGAGCAGCAATGCATTGCATGTTGATTGGCACCCTCTGGATCCTGGACTTCTTGACAGAGAGGCCCCAGTCAGTTCGGACAGGCTGCAACACCTCCATCAACATCACAATGAGCACTGGAGCGCCACAGGGCTGTGTGCTTAGTCCACTGCTGTTCAGCCTGCTGACTCACGACTGCACAGCCACGCACAACACCAACCACATCATCAAGTTTGCAGATGATACGACGGTGCTGGGTCTGATAAGCAGGGATGATGAAACAGCATACAGAGATGAGGTGGAACGAATGTCTACATGGTGTGAAGACAATAATCTATCTCTCAATGTTGACAAGACAAAAGAGATAATCGTGGAGTTCTGAAAATCATATCCTGCCCAAATCCCACTCAGCATCAACGGTTTCGAAGTGGAGACTGTTAGGAGTACCAAGTTCCTCGGTGTGCACATAAGTGACGAACTTACGTGGACACATAACACCTCATCACTAATCAAGAAAGCCCAGCAGAGACTACACTTCCTGAGGTGGCTGAAGCGAGCAAGTCTTCCCCCTTCAATCCTCACCATGTCCTACAGAGGCACCATTGAGAGTGTTCTGACCAGCTGCATCACTGTCTGGTATGGCAACTGCAACATATCCGACCGCAAGCGCCTGCAAAGGATAGTGAAGACAGCAGAGAACATTATTGGGGTGCCTCTCCCTTCACTACAGAACATATTTTACAAACGCAGTGTCCGCAAGGCCTTACTGTAGACCTCCAACACGTCGCTCGCGAACTACAGGTAGCTCACAACCCCTTTTCAAGTAACTCACAAAAGGGTTAATGAATCCTACATAAATTTGAAAACTTGATTAGTCAAATTAGGGGTTGGCAATCTTTCCAAAAAAATCATATCACGATCCACAATCTGAATTGCGATCTATCTTTTCAATGTGGCATACACTTAAGAGAATATCCGGAGTCAAACTCATCAGGATCTAAGTAGCACTTTATTTTAAATATCAAAGTTGAATTCAACTGTTCTCTCGTTCGCTAGCTAAGCGGAGTTAAGGAACATGCACCGAAACTGGTGAGTGAGTGAGGAAGGCCTCGCCTCCATTCCCCTCGGCCAGATACATGTTTCTCAGATTTACGCATATAAATCAGTACCGCAAGCGAACTAAGATGCATAGCGAAATGAGAGAAGTCACAGAATCAATCGGAATATTCAAACAAATTATAGAAAAAAACCCGATCTAAATCCATTAAGTAGTTCTCTCGTGAAAAGTAGACAGACAGACAAACGGATGCTGAATTTTATATACCTTGGAACACGTACAAATCAGGTTACGACCAAAACGTTCGGCAAACTTTTGCATCTGTTCACAACCACACACTTGGGTGACGAACAAGCCAGTTCCGTGTGCGTTTCTCACCGAAGTGCACAGGTGAGAAGCGGTCCGCATACGTAATTGTTCTCAGGAGCTGCTGATTGCCACAACTACCACGTCCTCTTTATAAATAGAAGCGCGAGTCGGCTAAAGGGTAAAAGAAGAGAACAGGAAAGAATGGGAGGTTGCAGGAGAATGCAGGAAGCAGGAGGAGAAAGCCGGTGCAAGAGCAAGAGCAAGCGAGCAGCTTAGCGGAAGCCTGCGTGTTTGTCTCAGTGTTATTCAATGTTTTTACATTTAGTTTACTACTACATTGCGCATTCTATGGTACAATTAACTATTTTTGTGCTTAAAAATCTTTAAAGAAAATATATTTACATACAGTTCGTACGGTCTGGAAGGGATTAATTGTATTTACATACAATCCTATGGGGGAAATTATTTTGGGTCACGGCCAAATCGGGTTACGACCAGAGTTTTGTAACAAATTACGGTCGTGACCCGAGGTTCCACTGTGTATATATATTGTCAGGGATGCCAGGGGCCATGACCCGGCCGGGACGTCATGAGGGACCGGATGTGGGTCTGTGCCCACCCCGGATCACGTGGGGTTTGCCTTCTGGGTTGCTCTGAGGGCCACAGGTACAGGGCATGGAAGCTCCACCCTGTAGGGGCCCGTGGTCACCGCCAGGAGGCGCCCCAATGCCTTGGGGACCTGTTACCCCAGCACTTCCGCCACACCAGGAAGTGCTGGGGGGAAGATTTAGGATGGCGCCCGGAGAGCAGCCGGGAGGACAGCCGGCACTTCCGCCACACTGGGGCGTGGCCAGAGGAGGAATGCCGGGAACACCTGGTGCTCATCCAGGAACGATAAAAAAGGGGCCGTCTCCATTCATTCGAGGCTGGAGTCGGGAGGCGGAAGGACAAAGCTCAGGAGAGCTGTGAAGGCGGCCCGAAGAGAAAGGCATTGTGGCCAGGACTGTGATTGGGGTAATTGTGCACGTGACTGGGGTCTGAGTGACCATATCATTTGTATATATTGAAAATAAAACGTGTGGTGGTGTTTTAACAACATGTCTGCCTGTCTGTGTCCGGGTCAACTTCCACAATATATATATATATATATTGTGACGGACAGCCGGGTCCCATGCCCGGCCAGGACACCCCTGCTGCATATGTTCCGGGGGAGCCACCATGAACGGTTCAATACCTTGGTGGCAGCCTTCCCGGCCGTTGTTCGTTTCCCAGTATCCCACGTGGCTCCATGGGACATGGAATCCTCCACAACCTGGTTGGGAGATGGGGTGGCCGCTAGGGGGAGCCAACAACCCGAATGGACGAGTTATCAGCCCCACCCGGAGGTGCAATCAGGACCAGCTGGTCAAGCACGTGGAACACTTCCAGGTGGGCTATAAAACGGGCAGCCTCCCTTCATTCGTGGCCAAAATCGGGAGGAAGAGGACGAGGTTGCCTGGGAGGAGTGGTGATACCAGGAAGGGTTGTTTAAAGTTTGTGTTTTGTGCTTTTGGGACTGTGTTGGGCCTGTGGCTGAAGAGCAAAATAAAAGCCTATTTGTTTTACAAGTGCCTCTGCGTAAGTCTGTGCCGGGTCGGGCACTATATAGCCTTTATATATATATATATATATATATATATATATATATATATATATATATATATATATATATATATATATATATATATATATAGAGAGAGAGAGAGAGAGAGAGAGAGAGAGAGAGAGAGAGAGAGAGAGAGAGAGAGAGAGAGAGAGAGAGAGAGAGATTTACTTACTTATTTATCTATCAACTTACGCATGTATTTATTTAAAGAACTTCTGCAAAAAGCCAAAATTCCCCCTGGGGACAAATAAAGTTCTTTATTTCTATCTTTCTGTCTATCTACAGGGAGATTCACTAGAATGAGCCACTGAATATTCTGTTGTAACTCCCATTAGGATGAAGCAATCTGAACCAAACAAATCTGCTCTATACCTTGACATCAGTGTAATCCATATTCCTGAACGTATCGGCAAGCATCTCGATGGGAATAGCAGCAATTTCACGGTGGATGTTTCCTTCAAATCTTCCACAGTGCAAGGTTTGTTCTGATACACTTTTCTTTTTAGCATACCCCACAGGAAGAAGTCTGCTGGTGTCAGATCTGGTGACCGTGGTGGCCAAAGCCCCTTTGAAATTACCCTATTGTCGAAGAAGGACTCAATTTCTGCCATGCTCCTGCCGATGTGTGACAGATTGCTCCATCTTGCTGGAAGTAACCTTCCATGAACTCACGAACATCCAGTTGATTCTGATATCACTTAAATGAACTGGTGACCCAACAGGTTCACACCATGAAGACACTCTGGTCAATATGGTACACAACCATCCTGATGAGAAGTCGTGTGACTGAGTGAAGGGGTACGGGCGCTACGCACCCAGAAGTTGCAAATGGAGGCTAAACGTTGCGAAGGCTGTCCGGCACCTAACTCATCGCTCCAACGCAGGGGCATCCCGGCTTGTTCGAAGCTCCATATACTGAGGAGCACATTGCACATTGCATTGCACGTTGTTTCATTCAGATTGCTTCATCCTAGTGAGAGTTATTACAGAATATTCGGGCAAGTGAATCTCCCTGTATAAATAGTAAGGTGGTTGCCCCCTAACCGCCTCAGGTATCTGGGTTGGATTCTTGGCCCGGTCACTGTCTGTGTTTAGCTTGCACACTCGGTGCACTTTGGTTATTTCCTTCATCTCACAAACAGACAGTTTAGATTAATCAGTGACTCTGAATAGGCCCAGTATGACTAAATGTGTGTCAGTGTGTTTAGCCAAAGACTGAAGGCTCGCCATGTGCTGGTTACTACTTCAGCTCCCCAAAATGCTGAAACAGAATACAGACATATGGAAGTGTTCAACGTTTAAGAACTTCGGTGAATTCATCTAAACAGACGGAAGAAGGAAAAGGAAACCTGGTGGTGGAATGAGGAAGTACAGGGGATTATACAGAGGAAGAGGATGGCGAAGAAGAAGTGGGATAGTCAGAGAGATGCATAAAGTAGACAAGACTATAAGGAGATAAGGCACAATGTGAAGAGAGAGGTGGCGAAGGCTAAAGGAAAGGCGTATGATGAGTTGTATGAGAGGTTGGACACTAAGGACGGAAACCGATTGGCTAGACAGAGGGACCGAGCTGGGAAAGATGTGCAGTAGGTTAGGGTAATAAAGGATAAAGATCGAAACGTACTTACAAGCGAGGAGAGTGTGTTGAGCAGATGGAAAGAGTACTTTGAGAGGCTGATGAATGAAGAGAGCGAGAGAGAGAAGAGGTTGGATGATGTGGAGATAGTGAATCAGGTAGTGCAACAGATTAGCAAGGAGGACGTAAGGACAACTATGAAGAGGATGAAGAATGGAAAGGCCGTTGGTCCAGATGACATACCTGTGGAAGCATGGAGGTGTTTAGAAGAGATGGCAGTGGAGTTTTTAACCAGATTGTTTAATGGAATCTTGGAAAGTGAGAGGATGCCTGAGGAGTGGAGAACAAGTGTACTGGTGCCGATATTTTAGAATAAGGGGGATGTGCAGGACTGCAGTAACTACAGGGGGATAAAATTGATGAGCCACAGCAGGAAGTTATGGGAAATAGTAGTGGAGGCTCAGTTAAGAAGGGAGGTGATGATTAGTGAGCAGCAGGATGGTTTCATGCCAAGAAAGAGCACCACAGATGAGATGTTTGCTCTGAGGGTGTTGAAGGAGAAGTTTAGAGAAGGCCAGAAGGAGTTGCATTGCGTCTTTGTGGACCTGGAGAAAGCTTATGACAGGGTGACTGAGAGGAGCTGTGGTATTGTACAAGGAAGTCGGGAGTGGCAGAGAAGAACGTAAGAGTTGTACAGGATATGTACGAGGGAAGTGCGACCATGGTGAGGTCTGCAGTACAAGTGACGGAGGTGGGAGTACATCAGGGATCGGCTCCGAGCCATTTCTTGTTTGCAATGGTAATGGACAGATTGACAGACGAGATTAGACAGGGGTCACTGTGGACTATGATGTTTGCTGATTGACATTATGATCTGTAGCGATAGTAGGGAGCAGGTTGAGGAGACCATGGAGAGGTGGAGATCTGCTCTAGAGAAGAGAGGAATGAAGGCCATTAGGACCACCAATTCAGAATACATGTGTGTGAAAGAGAGGGAGGGCAGAAGAATGGTGAGGATGCAGGGAGTAGAACTGGCGAAGGTGGATGAATTTAAATACTTGGGATCAACAGTACAGAGTAATGGGGATTGTGGAAGAGAAGTGAAGAAGTGAGTGCAGGCTGGGTGGAGAAGAGTGTCAGGAGTGATTTGTGACAGACGGGTATCAGCAAGAGTGAAAGGAAAAGGCTATAGGACGGTAGAGAGACCAACTATGTTATATGGCTTGGAGATGGTGGCACTGACCAGAAAGCAGAAGACAGGTGGTAGAGGTGGCAGAGTTAAAGATGCTAAGATTTGCATTGGGTGTGACGAGGATGGATAGGATTAGAAATGAGGGCATTGGAGGGTCAGCTCAAGTTGGACGGTTGGAAGACAAAGTCAGAGAGGTGAGATTGTGTTTGTTTGGACATGTGCAGAGGAGAGATACTGGATATATTGGGAGAAGGATGCTAGGGATAGAGCTGCCAGGGAAGAGGAGAGGAGGAAGGCCTAAGAGAACTTTATGGATGTGGTGAAAGAGGACATGCAGGTGATGAGTGTAACAGAACAAGATGACGAGGAATCTTATGGATATGGAAGAAGATGATCCACTGTGGCGACCCCTAATGGGAGCAGCCAAAGAAAAAGAGGGTGAATTCATAAAGGTGGTTTGCTGTCTCAGTGTTTTAGTAAATCAGAATGGACAGAGCGATATCTAAATACTGCTTGTCGACATCAAGTTTCCTTAACAAAGACCAAGGATGTTCACTGACAGAGACATTAAGAGCTACTTAGAAAGCACTCAGCAGAAATTTTGCCTTTCTTGAAAGCTCAAAAACTTGTTGTGAGATGAAATGAACTGGCATATCCATCTCCTACACCATAGAGGCCCTGCTGTTAAACATAATTTTATTACACACAACTACAATCTTCCCGAGTTGGTGCGGATGTCACGTGGCTGCTGTTTACGAGGAGCAAATCTTAACACATAATGTGAACTGATATTTGCCTTTGTACTAGTTTGCCGCTGATTATCTGGCTCCTTAAATAATAAGGGAGAACAACAGGCTTTATTCTGAAATAGCAGGCTGCCACAGCATATAAACCAACCCAGTCATTTTCGTTCTTACGTTACCTCATTCAATATAAGCATTTGCTTGGCCGGTGTGACTGGATGCCAAAGAAAGCACTTTCACAGCTCCGCAGCTCTCTCTTGGCTTGGAAAGCTAAACACCACTGGAAATTCACGAGCTACTAAGGCTCCGGGGTCAAGGAAGGAAGCCAAAGAGATTAATTTCTAAATAAGACAGTGCCAAGCTGCTAACAGGACCAAACAGGTGCAGGTGCTGCGCAGAGCATTCAGAGATTTGCCAGACACTTTTATATCATTTGCCTGAATGTCTTCTGATTGTATGTGAGCACCGACAAAGCCGGTGGGCTATTTGAATAATTCCGCAGTCAGTGGGCAGCATTTTCACAGACCCACTTTAGTAGGCTATCAAACTGAACTGAAACCTTTCACAGGCTGCAGTTTGCTTCGACTTGTAATCCTCCTAAGTGAAGACTTTGTATTAAGAAGAAGATCAAACCATTTTGCTCATTTTTTATCAATTGAGAATACACAGCGTTTCAAAGCGTCATGCGTGTGCGTCTGTGGATCAATCACAGGGTTCCTCTAAGGTAGGGGTCGCCAACTCCTGTCCTGGAGGACCACCGTGGCTGCAGGTTTTCATTCTAACCCTTGTTTGTGCTGCTAATTAACTTCTTTTGAATTCATTTTAATTGATTTGTTTTTTTAAGATTTGTTCCCCTGAATTTCTTCACCATTCCTCTGAATTGCTTAATTTCTTTCCTTAAATGGCACCCAAACAGAAATGAAATGTGAAGTGAGGGAGCCAACAGAAGACCAACTCAGTCAGGGCCTCAAACTCCAACCAATTTCACTCCAACCAGCTGCTTAATGAGGTGCCGATTCTTGTCGTTAATTAAACCCGTTCTTTAATCCCATGGCTTGTTGCTGCTCTCGTGGTACATTAGCAGACATTTACAAAACTGCTGATTTTCTCTTTTCTAAGAGCGCTGTTAAAATGTTTTGTGGAGCTGAGCAGATCGACATTCCTGAGACCTTCTTTATTTTCAGGTATTGTTTGGTGGACACCAGTACTCTTGGCTCATTTTGTATCTCATTATTGTTTTGGCAAAGAAAAAGACACAATTAAGGGGGTCTGAGAACAAGACAATTAAAATTAGTTCAAAAGAAGTCATTTAGCAGCAAAAACAGGTCACTCATTAAGAAAAGGGTTAGAATGAAAACCTGCTCAATTTCGAGGCACCATTTCTGCAATATATAAAATTATTTTACAGTCTCTCCCTTTCAAAGATCCAAGAGGACAATGGGAAAAGGATCTCTCACTCAACATCTCAGAAAAGGAGTGGAAGACAGCAATGCAGAGAATTCACTCGAGCTCCATATGCGCAAAGCATACAATTATTCAACTCAAAATTATATATCGAGCACATCTGTCTCGCTTAAAATTGGCCAAAATGTTTCCAGGGCAAGAGTCAACCTTTGAATGTTGCAATCGAGCTCTGGGCTCACTGGGTCACATGTTCTGGACCTGCACCAAATTTACATCATTCTGGACCCAAATTTTTAATTACCTCTCAGACAACCTGGGTGTCACAATCCCTCCTAACCCATTAACAGCCGTGTTTGGGGTTCTTCCAAAGGGGCTTAAAGTGGAGACGGACAAACAAACTGTGATTGCATTCACTACACTTTTGGCACGCAGACTTATTTTGCTAAATTGGAAGAATCCTAACTCTCCTCTTTTAAGTCAGTGGGAAACCGATGTTTTATACTATTTGAAATTGGAAAAAAATCAAATTCTCAGTTAGAGGATCTGGGCAGAACTTTTACAAAAACCTGGCAGGATCTCATCAATAATATTTTAGAATAAGAAGGAGTAATTCTCTCCGCATTTCTTTTTCTTCTCCATTCATCTCTATTGCCCTATTAAACTCATCAATATAGGTATGCTTACAAGCTTTAAGTATTACTCCGTTGGCCATGCTCTCTTTCTCAGGGGTGGGGTTCGATTTGTTTTAAATCCTATTTTTTGAAAAAATTGATCTATTTGTAAGGAATGATTACAATAAAATTAATAAAATAATTTTAAAATAATAATAAAATCACTCCTGACACTCTTCTCCACCCACTCCACCCTGCCTGCACTCTCTTCTTCACCTCTCTTTCACAATCCCCATTACTCTGTACTGTTGATCCCAAGTATTTAAACTCATCCACCTTCGCCAGCTATACTCCCACATCCTCACCATTCCAATGACCTCCCTCTCATTCACACACATGTATTTTGTCTTGGTGGTCCTACTGACCTTCATTCCTCTCCTCTCTAGAGCAGATCTCCACCTCTCCAGGGTCTCCTCAACCTGCTCCCTACTATCGCTACAGACCACAATGTCATCAGCAAACATCATAGTCCACAGGGACCCCTGTCTAATCTCAACCTGTTCATCACCATTGCAAATAAGAAAGGGCTCGGAGCCGATCCCTGATGTAATCCCACCTCCGTCACTCCAACTGCTGAGCTGGCTACCCCTGCTCTAAGGTATGTAATGCCACCTTGGGGCAAGAGGGAGTGGGCACAGTCGCTCTCCACGTCCTCTCATTTTTACAGAGAAGACGCCCCCAGAGGGTCCTGACTCCGCCCCATCCCAAACTTAAGCCCGTCTGCCAATCCTTTCTTGTTATTTTGTTGCTTTTGCACCTCAGAGCACCTTTTGTTATCGTTTGAAGAAGTACA
The DNA here is from genome assembly GCF_016835505.1 of Polypterus senegalus. NCBI lineage: Eukaryota > Metazoa > Chordata > Cladistia > Polypteriformes > Polypteridae > Polypterus > Polypterus senegalus. The sequence goes on along the minus strand of NC_053160.1, from coordinate 180,627,799 downwards.
CGAAGACGACCAATTGGGTATTCCCAACGTTCTTTTGCTGGGGACTTGCAATTCCTCACACGTCCGCAAGAGCTTAAGCGTTCCCATCATTTTCACATTTTCTTTAAATCAACTGGAGACTCTAAACTGGTCCCTTATGAGTGAAAGTTGCCATGTGATGGAGCAGAGGTGGTTAATACAATATTGTTAAGACTAAGGGGTGTCACGATACCACAATTTCAAACTCTGACACGATGCAAAGAAATACCATTTTCAATACCCAATGCAGTTTTTTAATTTCCCCTCAGGTACAAATAAAGTATAATCTAAGGTCAGGCAACGTCTGTATCAGCTGCCCTACCAGATGTTCTTCTCTTCTCTACATCCGCCATCGAAAGTATTCTGACAGGAAGAATCACCACCTGGACTGGGAAATAACATAAGGATCTTCTGAGGGTGGTGCAGTCAGCTGAACGCATCACAGGGTGTGCACTTTCTAACCTCTAACGTCTACACCAAGCTACATGTCACACAAGCAAACCAGCCTCTTCTCTGCGCTGCAGTCTGGTAAACGCTAACGCTGTGTAAAAGTCCACTTCAGACAGACCCAGGAGGAGCTTCTGACCACAATCCATCCAAGTTTTGAATAAGGAAGGCGTCTGATAATACACAGTGCACCGTTGTTAACTTTCTCACATTACTGAAGTCATCTATTTAGTTGTTATTATTATAACTATTGTTAATAAGGGTGGCATGGTGGTGCAGTGGTGACGCTGATGTGTCATTGCGGGTTTCCTCCCACTGGCCAAAGACATGCAGTTTCGGTGGATTGGCGTTTGTGTGTGTGTGTTTGCCCTGCAATGGACTGGCACCCTGTGTGGTAAAGTGAGGTCCACGGCTGTTTGCCATTTTAAATAATCGCTTTAAGAGGGGGCGGGGTTAGTGTGGCCGGAGCGGTCCCCTGGCGTGATACGGGTATGGGCATTTCCATACTGAAGTGCACAGGTGCTGTAATTGATGCCAGGAGCTGCTAATCACCACACCTGGTGCAACATCCCCATTATAAATAGAAGGGAGGAAGAAAGAAAAGAGAGAAGGATGGAGGTTAAGTGAGAAGGCGGCTTGAGAATTGGAGAGCCGGTGCAGGAGCAAGCAAGAGAGAGCAGGATCGATGGAGAAATGGCAGGCAGCTGGGAAGAGAGCCCTGGCAGGGTGTTTGGCTGCCATTCAGGGCCAGGGCAGATGGATTGGGTGACTCCTGCTGAGTAATTCAGAGGAGCAGGAGTGACCAGGATCGAGGATGGCTCACCACAGAAGGCAGCGGGAGTCGTGGAGGTTTGGGATGGAGAGTCCCAACATGAGCGCTCTGGTTGTTGGGGAACCCGAGTCTCAGTCTGACGTTACTTTTTAAGGCAGCTGCACATGCTGAAAGGGGCGACTCCTCTGCTGCCAGGCCTGAGAGGGATAAGCAGAGGAGCCATCAGACGAAAAGTGAAGGCACTGGGTTTTTAAGACACTGCTTTAAGCCTGCTGTTTTTAACCTCGTTTTAAAGGAATTACTTATTGGATTTTTAGCCTCCTCTTTATTCAGCCTGTTTTTAGGGTATATTAATTTAAGGATAATTTTGAAGCACTGCACTTTGGATGCTGTGTTTGGTTTTGCTTTAAATAAATGCACTTGGACACTTCTGCACCATCCTCTTGCTCAGTTTGATTTGTCAGACCAGCTTATCCGGTTACATTACCGACAATCTTGGGTTCAAGATGTTCCCAGAAGTAAGGAGGAAACATGGAGCAGGACCCGCATAGTCACACCCTGTAAAGGGTTTATTCCTGCCTTGTGTCCTATGCAGGATGGGATAAGCTTCAGCACTCCATGATACGCTAGACTGGATTAAGCAGGTTAAGAAACAACACGACATTATTATTAATTCCATCTTGATAATTCTATTAGTGGGCAGCACGGTGGTGCAGGGTAGCGTTGCTGCCTCACAGTACGGAGGCCTGGGTTCGCTTCCCAGGTCCTCCCTGCATGGAGTTTGCATGTTCTCCCCATATCTGTGTGGGTTTCCTCCCACAGTCCAAAAACATGCAGGTTAGGTGCATTGGTGATCCTAAATTGTGCTTGGTGTGTGAGTGTGTGTGCCCTGCGGTGGGCTGGCACTCTGCCCAGGGTTTGTTCCTGCCTTGAGCCCTGTGCTGGCTGGGATTAGCTCCAGAAGCCCCCGTGACCCATTGTTGGACAATCAGACTGACTGACTAACACTAAGTGAATTTTGAATTTAAAAATTTAAATAATGTTATTCTGTTGTGGACTGGCACCCTGTCCAGAGTTTATTCTGGCTGGGATGAGCTGCAGCAGACAAATCCCCCAACCCTGTTCAGGACTAAGCGGGTTAGGAAATGACTGACTGCCCGCCTGTATTGTTATTGTCCCTTTTATATTCGTCTCAAGGCACAGTCATGGGAATTGAGTGACTAAGCATTTCACTATGTATAATTTGTACTGACAAATAACAAATTATGACAGATAATTACACTATACTACTACCTTACAGACAGACCTCAGTATGTGCATCTTGGGAACTGCAGGTCTGACATTGTGGTCAGCAGCACAGAAGCGCCGCAGGGGACTGTACTTTCTCCGGTCCTGTTCAGCCAACATACATCAGGCTTCCAATACAATTCGGAGTCCTGCCACGTTCAAAAGTTCGCTGACGACACTGCTATCGTGGGCTGCATCAGGAGTGGGCAGGAGGAGGAGGATAGGAACCTAATCAAGGACTTTGTTAAATGGTGCGACTCAAACCAACTACACCTGAACACCAGCAAAACCAAGGAGCTGGTGGTGGATTATAGGAGGACCAGGCCCCTCATGGACCCTGTGATCATCAGAGGTGACTGTGCAGAGGGTGCAGACCTATAAATACCTGGAAGTGCAGCTGGATGATAAATTGGACTGGACTGCAAATACTGATGCTCTGTGCTAGAGAGGACAGAACCGACTATACTTCATTAGAAGGCTGGTGTCCTTCAACATCTGCAATAAGAGGCTGCAGATGTTCTATCAGACGGTTGTGGTGAGTGCCCTCTTCTATGCGGTGGTGTGCTGGGGAGGCAGCATAAAGAAGTGGGACGTCTCACGCCTGGACAAACTGGTGAGGAAGGTAGGCTCCAAAAAAGACATAAATCGTTTGCAACGAGTGCAGAATGCAGCTGCTAGAATCCTAACTAGGAAAAGAAAATCCGAACACATTTCTCCAGTTTTGATGTCACTACACTGGTTGCCTGTGTCATTCAGAATTGACTTTAAAATTCTGCTTATGGTTTATAAAGCCTTAAATAATCTCGCCCCATCTTATATATCAGAATGTCTGACACCTTATATTCCAAATCGTAACCTAAGATCCTCAAATGAGTGTCTCCTTAGAATTCCAAGAACAAAACTTAAAAGAAGTGGTGAGGCGGGCGGCCTTCTGCTGTTATGCACCTAAAATCTGGAATAGCCTGCCAATAGGAATTCGCCAGGCTGATACAGTAGAGCACTTTAAAACACTGCTGAAAACACATTACTTTAACATGGCCTTTTTATAACTTCATTTTAATCTTAATTTAACTTAATCCTGATACTCTGTATGTTCAATTCTTCATAATAACTATTCATGGTGGCTCTAAAATCCGTACTGACCCCTACTCTCTCTTCTGTTTCTTTTTCTGGTTTCTTTGTGGTGGTGGCGATGATGCTCCGATGGATGGATTAAAAGGCAGAAGTCTATGTGACCATCATCATCAAGTCCTTCCATGAGAACCCTAAATCCAAAGAGGACTGTTTCATTTATGTTAGGTAGAATGCCCAGAGGGGACTGGGCAGTCTCATGATCTGGAATCCCTACAGATTTTATTTTTTTTCTCCAGCCATCTGGAGTTTTTTTTTTTGTTTTTTCTGTCCACCCTGGCCATTGGACCTTATGCTTATTCTATGTTAATTAATGTTGACCTATTTTATTTTCTTATTGTGTCTTTTATTTTTCTATTCTTTATTATGTAAAGCACTTTGAGCTACTGTTTGTATGAAAATGTGCTATAGAAATAAATGTTGTTGTTGTTGTTGTTATTGTAGGCACGGAGCTGGACAGTTTGACATCCGTGGCAGAGTGACGGGCGCTGAGCAGACTCCTGTCAATCATGGAGAATCCACTGCATCCACTGAACAGGATCATCTCCAGACAGAGGAGCAGCTTCAGCGACAGACTGCTGTCACCATCCTGCTCCACTGACAGACTGAGGAGACCCCACACTATGTGACTCTTCAATTCCACCCGGGGGGTAAACGTTAACATTATTCAAAGTTATTGTCTGTTATAACTTCATTGTTATCACTCTTTAATGTAATATTGTTCTTTATCAGTATGCTGCTGCTGGAGTATGTGAATTTCCCCTTGGGATTAATAAAGTATCTATCTATCTATCTTTATCTAAATAAAATTTAATTTGATATGTATATAATATAACTCAATAAAAAAAAATTGAAATTGTAATTCTCTATGCATTAAACGTGGCAGAGTGATGACTCTGAGGATAGGGATCTGAAGGTTGCCAGTTCAAATCGCGTAAAGGCCAGAAGTGATTCTACTCCTTTGGGCACTAAACCTGCCAGTGCTCCATCCAGGGTATGACGTTAACCTGCATCCCACCCCACAAGCAGGAAAAATTCAGGGGCTGGTGACAGGATTGGTACTCCAGCCACTGTTAAAAAACCTCACACTGGTCCCCTCCATTCAAACCAGTGTGGTGCTGAGGTGTCACCCGTCGGGTCCTAATTTGGGATCCTGAGGTGGTTTGTCGTGTGGTGGGTGCAGCAATGCTCTATATCACTGCATGCTCCTAACCTCTCTCTTTCTCTATGCATTCAAATCTTAACATTGATGGAAATAAGTAATATAATTTTTATTCATTAAATGGAAATACTTCTACTGGTACAATCTTTAGTAAAAGGTAAGAGTAAACTTTAGCAAACAGTAAAAAAGTTGTGGTGGTATGAAATGTTGTATACAAGTCGATAAATATTTTGTATGTCTTTATTTGTAACTTAGGCAAAGCAAATGTAATATTAGTATTTCATTAGTGATAAGCATTCATGTTTACCCCCTAGGACTAAGTCAGAATAGTAAGTTTTACGACAGGGTTGGGGTGAAGTGCCTCAAATAAGTTTGGCAAGTGATTCTCTACTGGGCTCTCTCAGTCAACCCCCAAAGGAAAGCCAGATGCCTAGCTGGCAAACTTGAGCTCAACAAATGGTTTTGGGGACAGGTGTGAAGGTATTCTCTGTCCCATTGGTCTGAAGTTTGGCTGTTATCAGAAGCCTTTAACAGTAGAATTACCAAACCCTACGAAAAAACTCATAGATCCGGCCCACCTTAAATCCCTTCGCACCTCTCTGTCAGCGTCTTTTGTCTTGTAAATGTGCCGATCAAGACAAGCAGCTTGCTATTCCATCCCCCCACCGTTGCAGAACGTGCACAAAGTTCTCCCAGCTCATGCCTTGTTTGATTATCTGGGAGTGAAGTGCTGGAGCTTATGAGTGGAAATAATAGATTGTTATTTGGAACACATGCATTTATGTGTGTTCCGATTCTACAATAATCTGTATAAACACATTGTTAAAACAGAAACGTTTTTCATATTTTAGCAATAAATGACAAAATGTAGACATAAACTATATACTGTATAAAGCCTGAAGTCCAAAGATCAAATAACCACTTTCACAAAAGGTTCATGGATAACGCAGCAGCTTCCAGTGGCTCAGTGGCTCACATTTTGAGTAGTGAGCTGCTCTTATTGTTAATATTATGCAATAAAAACATACATTTGATTTGCGTCTGGTGTAAATCGATAGTACTTGTAAAAGTTAGCACTTTTTTTTTCCCCTTTTATTCTCTCAGTCACAATCACGATACATAAAACCCTTCCCCCACAACCATCACCTCCCAAGGGATCTGATACTGTTAGTTTTTATTTGAAACTGGGAATAACTGTAGATGTGAGTGGTGTTTTGAGGCAATTGAACTGGAAATTCTCTAATCTACAGGGATAAAAGCTAACACAGAAACACTGGTGAATATGCCTTATTCGTATCTCACCGCCACTTGAATTTTTTTTTATTCAGTTTTATTGATTGTTCCTGCTTACGCTGAATTAGTATACGTCTTATAGTCCATGATGTCAAAGCCATACTGACAACAGTCAGGATCAAACCAGGGACTCTTGATTACAAGACAGCAATTTTTTCCACTGCGCCACAGAAACTGTTGTGTCATCCTTGAACCTTTTGTGAAACTGTTTATTTGATCTTTGGACTTCAGGGTTTATATAGTATATACAGTAAAGTAACATAAGTGACATGATAGTTAGAATTGAATACTAACCCTCACCTATTCTGTTTCTGTTCTCGGTACCCAAATGTGGCAATTGGTGCCACGGCCCACCTGCCAAGTTGTTTGCCTGCCTATGGTAAAGTCATCCCTGATGGAGGATCACAGGAATCATGGGAAAGAGGGTCCTTTCATCGGAGCAACGTTTCAGCCGTGGAATGGCCAAATGGGGAGGCAGCTTGATGGATGAGGTCTCCAGGACTCTAAAAATATCCAAATCTTATTATGTGATATCATCTACTGTTAAATTCTGCTCCGAACTTCTAAAATTTGTATTATTATGCTGTATTAAGGATTTGTTCTGTTCCGTGTATTGTGTTGTATTGACCCCCTTCTTTTGACACCCACTGCACGCCCAACCTACCTGGAAAGGGGTCTCTCTTTGAACTGCCTTTCCCAAGGTTTCTTCCATTTTCCCTACAAGGTTTTTTGGGAGTTTTTCCTTGTCTTCTTAGACAGTCAAGGCTAGGGGGCTGTAAAGAGGCAGGGCCTGTTAAAGCCCATTGCGGCACTTCCTGTGTGATTTTGGGCTATAGAAAAATAAACTGTATTGTATTGTATTGTATTGTACAGTAGTTTATGTCTACATTTTGTCACTTATTACTAAAATATGAAAAACGTTTCTGTTTTAACAATGTGTTTATACAGATTATTGTAGAAATGGAACACACATGAAATGCATGTGTTCCAAATAATGATATATTATTTCCATTCTAAAACTCTTGCACTTCACACCCAGATTATCAATGCTGGAACTGGAAGAACTTTGTGCACGTTCTGTGGCGGTGGGGGGACAGGACAGTAGGATGCTTGCTGCTTGTCTTGATCAGCACATTTACAAGACAAAAGACGCTGACAGTGAGGTGCAAAGGGAATTTAAGGTTGGCCAGATTTACAAGTTTTTTCGTAGGCTTTGGTAATTCTAGTGTTAAGTACCATGACGCCCTATTGGCTGTAGGGGTTGGACAGAAAATCTATAAATTTGCTTGCTTTACCCCCTTGCTCTCTCTCTGACCAAACTAATGAAAGAACATCTCACACACCATGAACTGAAAAGGACAACACAATGAAGAGCACAGCTTGGAAGCCATGTTGAGACAGGCATGTGGCCTGTTCTGAAGAAAGCCGAGCACAAATGAGGACTGAACTAGAGACATTTAAAATAACTAACAAGTCTGTGTGCTGCCTGAAACTACACATCAGCATTTATCAGGATGTATGGATGCCAATATTCAAGTGTACTGTGCATATTGTTATTATTCTATGAATATTATCAATAATACATTGTTTAAATTGTAACTTAACTCCTGCTTGTCTTTTACTACACCTAATTGCCTGAGGTTATAAATGTAGAGGAGAAGGTGAGGAGACATTATATGGTACACATACCTTATAAACAGTAATAAGTCTGTGAGACTCTGTGGCATTCTGACAAAGGCTACATATTAATAATACAAAAGGGGAAAGTTGAGTCATATATTACGCTACCAAGACAAAACAAAAGTAAATCCGGTCAAACTTTTTTTTTACAGCGTTGTAAGTTGATGATACTGAGTTGGCACAATGAAATGTCACGTTATGTCATTAAATGTTAACTGAAGCAGTAGTGCAATCGTTTGCAAATGGTATACGCAAACATTAAATAAACGAAGTAAAAAGAACATCAATGGGGTCTCTTATAAATAATTTTTCGTGATGCTTCAATCAATCAATCAGCTGATTTTCACTACAAAAGATCGCTAAATTGGCCGATCGCAAAAGTTTTCTCAACATCTGCTTTCCTAAGCTTTAATGTAATTTAGCTGCACTGCTCCTTTATGCGAGGTATTATGGTGGCTGAAGGAGCACACGACATGTTGGCAGAAAGGAGCAAATACTCCAAGCTCACATACTTTATCAGCCCCCTGCCAAATGTCAGCCTCTTCCTACAATCAGTCATTGTTCTTTCATGTCAAAAGTCTGAAGAACGCTGAACCATAGAAGCTGCTTCATTCATCAGAACATGAAAAATGGTAAAGTGCCCTAACCCCTTATACAAGATGCTGTAAATATATTACAAACCAGTAAAACAAGTGAATATTTGTCATTCCACGTGTGATTAAGTCATCGTTCCCGGCTCTGAGCTCTAATGCTACCAAAAATATAAAACGTAACTTTACTAAAATATACAGATAGAAAGCTCAAGTATACTGCCACAATTTTATTTTTTTTTTTCTTCGAACTGAGGCAGCTGCTGTTGTCTTCAGTCATTCCCTTCAGGCAACAGCCCAGACAGCCATTGAACGCTGACAGCTGTGTGCTGCAGAAGACGCCTGCAGAGTGCCGTTTCTCCCAAGTGTGACGGGAGAACCTTGAAGTCTCGTATACTGCCTTATCGATAGCCGCCTGCCAGGTTCAACACATGCAACTATTTCGTCATTCATTTCCATTCATCACTCCTCACCGAAGATCACCGTCCCAGTTCCTGAGCCAAGAGCAAATAATAATTAATTAATACCTCACTATGCAGAGCTGGGATATGGTGCATACAGACATTTAACTCACCAGGCAGGTCTACTGCCTGCAGAAATAATGCATATGAGTTAGCCCATTAACCTTGAAAATACAGACAAACGAAACAGGAAGAATGAGAGGGAGGGAGGGAATGCATAGCAAAATTGGGATATGCCATGTGGCTTCAATTCCAGATGCTTCTTATTCTGTATAAATGAGCTTCATGGATTGCACTGCCCGTGGCCTGACTCTCTCCTTACTGTATGGTCTTGGGTTTGAACATTAGATCATTGAAACAATCTAGACAGAGTCTGGCACCACACAATCCCGGAATGGATAAAATGAGCTTGGAAAATGGATCGACGGATGGCTGAAAGAATTGCACTGCTAATTTCCCATGTAAGAAAACAACATCCACTGATAATATTTTGTTTTCTTATTGTGCCTTTTATTTTATAGAAGTAGCACATAAAGGAGTGGATGGATGAGAATTTTTTGTCTCAGAATGCAGAAAAAAAACAAAATGTTGGTTATTTGGAGGGAATGATGCTGACTGCAACAACATTTAGTCACTCTTTAACTCAGTTGGAATTGCCATTAGTTTTATAAAATCAGTAAGCAAGTTAGCCGATATCATTGACCTTAGCATGTCATTTACAACACATATTACAAAACAATCCAAAAACATCTTAAAAATGTTATAAGATTAAGATTGTCACAACCAGCTGGAGACCAGACCCAGCCGGGACACCTTGATGGACCGGGAGGTGGCATGGATGGCCTCCGGGCCACGAGGGGGCAACTGCCCTGGATCAGAGGAGAACCACGGAAGAAGAGCAAGGAGGCTCAAGCCCATTGGGGCCCATGGCCACTGCCAGGGCCCGGGAATTATCTACTTCCTCCACCCCGGAAAGATGGAGGAGGATCCCTTTAGGGACACCCGGAGTACTTCCGAGTGCTCTCCTGACACTTCCACCACACCAGGAAGTGTCGTCAGAAGGAAGACCTGGAGCACATCTGGGTGAGAATAAAAGGGCCTGCCTTCCTACAGTCTGGGAGCTAGAGTCGGGAGTGGGAGCGGGACGAGGCTCCCGTGGAGAGAGGAAAGGCGGCCCATGGACATTTAAAGAGAGGCCCGTGTTGAAGGCGGTTGGTGCTGGGAAGCACGGTGTGCTGTGGACTTTAATTGTAAATAAACGTGTGGTTTATAAAGATGTGGTCTCAGTCTGGTGATGTTCGGGCATGTCTCACAAGACGTTTTCTAATTATGCAAAATACTGAGAAATTAATTAATGCGTTTAATTTTAGCAGGATTGACTATTGTTAATGTGTTATTCAGCGACTATTCAAATCATTCTTCATGCAGCTTTCAGTTTATTCAAAATGCTGCTGTAAGAATTATTACAAAATACAGAAATACAAACAATAATGTTAGTTCTTAAGTCCTTACACTGGTCACCAGTCAAGCTTAGGGCTAATTTCAAAATCCCCCGTTTTAACTTATAAAGCCTTAAATGGCCAAGGCCCTGCTTATTCATCCAAGCTTATTGTTACTTACAAACCTGTGTGTACATTAAGATTTCAAGATGCCGGACTGGTTGCGATTTCAAGAGTTAATAAAATAACACACTTGGGGTCAAGCTTTTAGTTACAGGGCCCTGGAGGTGTGGAATGATCTGTCTGCTAATATTAGAGATGCCCCCATCAACATCAGCTTTTAAATCCTGGCCGATGACTCACAACTTTAGTCCGGCATACCCTGACTAGAGCTGCTGATTAGCTGTACACATCGTCTCCCTGTTAGTCATTCTTTTTAGAAATATAAGCATCATAATATTCTTAAACCATGACTACCTTTCCTCTATTCTGTTTCTCTTTTTGGCATCTGGATGTGGCACTTGGTGCCTCTGGCTACTCTTCTGCATATGGAATGGTCATCTATACTAATAAAAGGCAAAGCCCTCAATCACTCACTCACTCACTCACTCACTGACTCATCACTAATTCTCCAACTTCCCGTGTGGGTGGAAGGCTGAAATTTGGCAGGTTCATTCCTTACAGCTTCCTTACAAAAGTTGGGCAGGTTTTATATCGAAATTCTACGCGTAATGGTCATAACTGGAAGCAGTTTTCTCCATTTACTGTAATGGAGATGAGCTTCAACGCCGTGGGGCGGAGTTTCGTGTGACATCATCACGCCTCCCACGTAATCACGCATACATAGAAAACCAGGAAGACCTCGAAAAAGCGCTGAAGAAAACATGCATTATATAATTGAGAAGGCAGCGAAACAATAAGAAGCGAGCGAGTGACATATACAACCATGTTCATGAGTTCTGCTACTTGAAACAAAGCGATGTAAACCTACACTTTAAATTAAGTTCATAGACAGGCTGCGCTGGCGTTTGTAATTTAGTGCCTGCCCATATAAGGCCGTCCGTCAGCGGCAATCCAATAGCAAACTGCCACTAAATATTCACGGGTGAAGGACTGTGCTTATGGAGAGGAAGATGAGATGGTCAGGGTGGTGTTTGACACAAACTCAGCGAAACTGCGAGAGAAAGTTTTAAGTGCCAGGACTAAGGTAACATTAAATACAGCCATGGACATAGCACGAGATGGCACCAGCACAGCTGGGAACCTTCGATGCATGTACACCGAGTGGCTCACGTGAACTGACGCAGTGCACAGATAAAAGCAACAGTTCCAAAGAGCTGAACAAAACCGAATTACACAATTGAAAAGGCAGCAAAAATATGAAGCGTCTGATAAGCATATTCATAAATCCAGCTACTGCGGAAACAAAGCACACGGTGGAAAAAGTCAATGTCCCGCTAAAGGAAGACAGTGTAAAAAACCCGTGCATGCAGTGTGTCAGGTCTCAGATAAAGAAGAAGACGAGCTGTTTATTGATGCAGTAAGAAACGAATCGATGAATGAAACCTGTCATCTTTACAACGATTGACAAACACGGAATGTAACTTGAACACAACACATCCTACAAATACGAACCTGATTGAAAGAAATAATGATAATCAAATCCTTGATGACAGCAACACTCAGTAACACTCACAAAACAAATACTGTATATTGACAGTCATGTTACGTTATTTTTAAAATGTTCCCTTTTCTTTTCTACCTTTTTAACACACTACTTCTCCGCTGCGATACGGGTATATATATATGTATATATATATATCCCGCTCTACATACTCGAATAATGGATACTTTATTAGCCATCAATGATTGTTTTGGTAAAGCCATACTCAGTGTATTCATTAGATGAGCGGTAAAAAGTAAGTAAGCGGGGGAGGATGACTCATTGAGGCATGCAGGCTGTAGTGCGCGTCAACTCTATCTGAATTGCGCGATCACATTTGAAAAAATATATCTTTTCAAGTTCTATTTAGTCCATATGTGTCAAACTCAAGGGCGCGGGCCACATCCGCCCGGCGTAATTATATCCGGCCGCGAGATCATTTTATATACTGTATTATTGTTATTAAAGCCGGGTATATGAAGCGCTGGTAACACAATAAACTACAGATCCCATAATGCAGCGCTTCAGCTGCCTTGCATCAGGGTAACCTGAATGCAATTCAGAAGATACAGAAAACAGCATAATTAAATAAGAATCTGACACTTCAGCGGACGTTTTAACCCGTGCACAATCACAAAGTGATTTCAAGTGAAGCTGCTTTTATGGGAGACACAAATGCACCAGTTCACCTTGCCCCACTTTCCCTGTTGCCAAGTACTGTTAAACCAAGTCGTCACTACGGTGTTCCCAAATCGCACTTTGCTGATAAACTGTGCCAATTATGCAAAATACTGAGAAATTAATTAATGCGTTTAATTTTAGCAGGATTGACTATTGTTAATGTGTTATTCAGCGACTATTCAAATCATTCTTCATGCAGCTTTCAGTTTATTCAAAATGCTGCTGTAAGAATTATTACAAAATACAGAAATACAAACAATAATGTTAGTTCTTAAGTCCTTACACTGGTCACCAGTCAAGCTTAGGGCTAATTTCAAAATCCCCCGTTTTAACTTATAAAGCCTTAAATGGCCAAGGCCCTGCTTATTCATCCAAGCTTATTGTTACTTACAAACCTGTGTGTACATTAAGATTTCAAGATGCCGGACTGGTTGCGATTTCAAGAGTTAATAAAATAACACACTTGGGGTCAAGCTTTTAGTTACAGGGCCCTGGAGGTGTGGAATGATCTTCCTGCTAATATTAGAGATGCCCCCATCAACATCAGCTTTTAAATCCTGGCCGATGACTCACAACTTTAGTCCGGGCATACCCTGACTAGAGCTGCTGATTAGCTGTACACATGGTCTCCCTGTTAGTCATTCTTTTTAGAAATATAAGCATCATAATATTCTTAAACCATGACTACCTTTCCTCTATTCTGTTTCTCTTTTTGGCATCTGGATGTGGCACTTGGTGCCTCTGGCTACTCTTCTGCATATGGAATGGTCATCTCAGATAAAGGAGCACTGGAATCGTTAGATGAAAAGATTCTCTCATCAGATTGGACAGCCAGCACAGAATCCACTATAAAAAGAAGGGGGTAAGGGGGCCAGTTGACCAGGCTCTCCAGGACTGTGACTTTGCTGTTTACGTTCTCTTTTACAATTTTAATCTTCACCGTTGTCAACTGGCCAAAGTTCATCAATTAACAGACAGTTAATCAGTTTCTACCTTATTCTCTGTGTGTTTCAACAAATCTGCATTTACACGTCTACCAGTTCTGTATTTGGTAATTTGTATAATCTACACTTGTTAGTTGACTGAGATTCAGTTAAGGGCACTGAAAAATAAAAAGATAACTACTGTATCTCATCTCAGTGGCCGTGGTGAGTTGTTTTGGGGTGGTAGGAGGATGTATTTTCCATATTTAATATACACTCATGTAAAAAAATAAATATACACTATTAAATGTTTCTTTTATAAAATACTAGCCATCCTCCACGGCTCCGCCTGCGTGGTAGTGAAACAGGGCAGTGAGGAGGGCCCACCCGGCTCCCCACTCCTGACGTCACGTTTCCCCCTCCACTTGGCTCACAGCCTCTGTCTCAGATTAGTGCGAATATATCGCTCCTGCAAATGATCTCTGATTCTTAGTGCAATGTGACAACTCGCAAAATCAACCAGAATGTTCAAGAAAATTCTAGAAAAAAGCCCGATCTGAATCCGTTAAGTACTTCTCTCGTTCGCTAGCTAAGCGGATGTAAGGTACGCCCCGAGGTTGGAGCGTGAGTGAGGAGGACCCCAGCCCCCTCCAATCAGCCCGGCTGAGTCTCTCGGATTTGTGCAAATAAATTGGCACCACAAGCGAACTACGATACTTAGCACGATGAGAGAAGTCGCAAAACCAACCAGAATGTTGAAGCAAAGTATAGAAAAATACAAGATCTAAATACGTTAAGTAGATTTCTCGTGAAAATCACACAGACAGACAGATGTTGGATTTTAAATATATATGGATAGGGATGGACTTCATTTAAACAATATAAATAAAAGTGAAATAATATAACAAACACTGCAGTGGGCTGGCACTCTGCCCGGGGTTTGTTTCCTGCCTTGCACCCTGTGTTGGCTGGGATTGGCTCCAGCAGATCCCCGTGACCCTGTAGTTGGGATATAGCGGGTTGGATAATGGATGGATAATATAACAAACATCATGCCACGTTTACATTTTGTAACCCATTGTGTAATTTAAATAAATATAAATTCAAATTTTGCTTGTGGTAAAAGTAAGTCCACCTCTAAATATATCATGACCTGAAATACCGAAAATTAGAATCAGATGCAAGTGATTAGAAAAATCATTAGAGAGGATCTCATTTGAACTTGTTTTCTTTAAACCTCAGACATTTAGCTGAGTTTGCTCTTTGTTGTTGAAGTGTGTGTTATCACCATGCTGAGATCAAAAGAATTCTCCGAAGCCTTCAAAAAGGTTATAGTTGCCTATAAGTCTGAAAAGGGATTTGAAAAAGATCTCCAAACAGATGGAAATCAACCATTTTACTGTCTGGAGAAACATCTACAAGCAACTTCCAACTTGTCCAGGCCAGGCTACCCTAACAAGTTTGGCCCAAGAGTAACACTCAAGATGCTGAAAGAGGTCTCTAAGAACCCCAGAATGTCATCATTGCACCCCCAGGTATCTCTTACCACTGATATCAAAGTACATGAGTCTACCATTAGGAGCAGACTATATAAATTAGATCTACATGGGAGGGGTACCAGGAGGAAAAAGAAAGAGCATCAAGGCCAGACTAAAGTTTGCCCATGAACATCTAGGCAAAGACCCTCTCCATAGGCATGGCAAAGATAAAGAGTTATTTGGCCATAGTACTAGTAGACATTTTGACAAAAACTAAAGGCAGTATTTAAGCAGAAGAACCTGATGCCAGCTGTAAAGAATGATGGTGGTGAAGATGTTATGTTTTTTTTATATTGTAACATGTAAAGCATTAAATGGCCGAGGTCCAGCTTACTTGTCTGAACTTATCATGACTTACAAACCAGAGCGCACATTAAGATCTCAAGATGTCGGTCTGCTTACGATTCCAAGAATTAATAAAATAACACTGGGAGGTCGAACTTTTAGTAACAGGACCCCTAAACTGTGGAGTGGTCTGCCTGCTACTATAAGAAATGCCCCTTCGGTCTCAGCTTTTAAATCCTGGCTGAAGACTCCCTACTTCAGTGTAGCACACCCTGACTAGAGCTGCTGATTAACTGTACAGACTCCATCTCTGTTGTTAGTCATTAACACTATAACATAAGTAACATGATAGGTTAGAATTTATTACTAACCCTCACCTGTTCTGTTTCTCTTCTCGGTACTCAAATGTGGCACTTGGTGCCACGGCCCACCTGCCAAGTTGTTTTGCCTGCCCAAGGTAAAGTCATCCCTAATGGAAGATATCAGGAATCGTAGGAAAGAGGGGTCCTTTCATCGGATTGGCTTAACCAGCGCCGTTTCAGCCATGGAATGACAAAATGGGGGAGGCAGCTTGATGGTTGAGGTCTCCAGGACTCGAAACAAATCCAAATCTTATTATGTGATATCATCTACTGTTAAATTCTGCTCCGTACTTCTAAAATTTGTATTTTTATACTGTATTGAGGATTTGATCTGTTCTGTGTATTGTATTGTATCGACCCCCTTTTTTTTGACACCCACTGCATGCCCAACCTACCTGGAAAGGGGTCTCTCTTTGAACTGTCTTTCCCGAGGTTTCTTCCATTTTTTCCCTACAAGGGTTTTTTTTTGGGAGTTTTTCCTTGTCTTCTTAGAGAGTCAAGGCTGGGGGGCTGTCAAGAGGCAGGGCCTGTTAAAGCCCATTGCGGCATTCCTTGTGTGATTTTGGCCTATACAAAAATTAATTGTATTGTATTGTATTTTTGGGCTTCTTCAGTACATCAGGGCCTGGGCAACTCACCATCATTGAATCCATTAGGAATTCTTCATTGTGCCAGAGGGTGCTTGAGAATAATGTGAGACCACCTGTCAGATGACTGAAGCTCAAACGATAGTGGACCTTGCAACATGACAGTGACCCTAAACAAAGCAGTACAACACCAAGTAATGGCTGAAAAGAAAAGAAAAATGGAGGGTTCTGGAAAGGCCATGTCAAAGCCCAAATCTGAATTCCATCAAGATGCTGTAGTAAGGTGAGGTGCTGTAGTAAGGTGAGGCTAGCTGGGGGTCGGGTTTGGGTGTGAAATGGGCTGTGCATGCAAAACACCACACACACGTCACAAAGCTGGAAGAATTCTGCATGGAGAGTTGGGAACAACTCAATGTCGATCCTCAGAGACTGTTGGATGGTTACAGGAAACGCTGACTTGTGGGGGCAATACAAACTATTAGAGCAAAGGGGGTACATACACTATATTGCCAAAAGTATTGGGACCCCCCTCCAAATCACTGAATTCAGGTGTTCCAATTACTTCCATGGCCACAGGTGTGTAATATCAAGTACCCAGGCATGCAGATGGCTTCAACAGACGTTTCTGAAAGAATGAGTCGTTCTCAGGACGCTCAGTGAATCCAAGCCTGGTACCGTGATAGGATGCCACCTGTGCAATAAGTCCATTCGTGAAATTTCCTCGTTACTAAATATTCCACGGTCAACTGTTAGTGGTATTATAACAAAGTGGAAGCATTTGGGAACAACAGCAACTAAGCCATAGGATGCCACCTGTGCCAGTGGTTGTGGAAGCATTTGGGAACAACACATAAAAATCACAGAGCGGGGACAGCGCATGCTGAGGTGTGCAGAAGTCGCCCACTTTCTGCTGACCCCCAAAAAGCTCAAGAACAGTGCAGAGAAAGAGAGCTTCATGGAATAGGCTTCCATGGCCGTGCAGCTGCAATCCAAGCCTGACATCCCCAAGTGCAATGCAAAGTGTTGGATGCAGTGGTGTAAAGCCCACCGCCACTGGACTCTCGAGCAGTGCAGACGTGTCCTCTGGAGTGACGAATCACGCAATCTGATGGACAAGTCTGGCCAGGAGAATTGGACTTGCTTAACTGCACTGTGCCAAGTGTAAAGTTTGGTGGCGGCGAGATTATGGTTTAGGGTTGGGTTTGGCCCCTTAGTTCCAGTGAAAGGAACTCTTAATTCTTCAGCATTCAAAGCCATTTTGGACAATTTCATGCTCCCAACTTTTTTGGGGATGGCTCCTTCCTGTGCACAAAGCAAGATCTATAAAGTAATAGATGAGCGAGTTTGGTGTGGCTGCTCAGAGCCCTGACCTCGACCCAATAGCACAGCTTTGGAATGAATTTGAGCAGAGACTGCAAATCAGGCCAATGTCTAACATCAGTACCTAACCTCACAAATGCTCTCCTGGAAGAATGGTCAAACATTCCCATCAACACACTCCTTGACCTTGTGGAAAGCCTTCCCTGAAGAGCTGAAGCTGTTAGAGCTGCAAAGGGTGGGTCACCTCAATATTAATGCCTATTTATTAAGAAGGGGATGTCATTAGAACATTAGAACACTTTGGACGAGAACAGGCCATTCAGCCCAACAAAGCTCGCCAGTCCTATCCACTTATTTCTTCCAAGAAAACATCAAGTCGAGTTTTGAAAGTCCCTAACATCTTACTGTCTACCACACTACTTGGTAGCTGATTAAAGTTCATGGGTGTGTAAAGGCAGGCGTCCCAGTACTTTTGGCAATATAGTGTACTTTGTGCACTGACAAAAATGGCATATCTGCTCATTTTTTTTTATTAATAAATATTATTTTTCAGTTACATCACAAGTATCTGTTTAAATGAATATCAAATCCTGATATGTCCAAACACGTTAAAAAAAGATAAAAGTATTTGATGGGGTCTACTTACTATTTCGCATGACTGTACAGTGATAGGATGATGAGAGAGTGTAAGAGTAAAAAACAGGAGCTACAGAAAGAACCAGAATATCAAGTCATCTTCTTATCAGATCACCTAAAAGTCCCAGCATACCTGACATTCCTCTGGAGATGGCCGATCTACATTTTTGGTTTTGCTTAGACTAGCCATGTGCATTGTGTGTAATTTAATGATGTAAAAACAAACCAAACACCTTGGCACTTCATATACACGACGGGTGAAAACTTTTAGAACACCTCACAATTTCCAGAATTTCTTTAAATGTAATAAGCTGAAATGCAATGAATGACCTAAAATGATAAAAAGATAAGCAATAAAGGTTTAAAGTTTAGGTTACCAAAAAATGAGAAAGTGGAAATTTCAGAATATTACAAATGGGCCTTCTTCAGGGAACAACTAATTGGTTGCAACCTCCAGAAGCAGCGCCTCCAGATGGAGTATCGCCACGACTGCTGAAGGCCTGTGCGTTGGAGCTGGGGAGTCCTCTACAGCTCATCTTCAACCTGAGCCTGAAACAGGGGAGAGTCCCGAGGCTTTGGAAAACATCTTGCATGACCCCAGTCCCAAAGGTATAACGTCCTAGTGAGCTGAATGACTTCCGGCCTGTCGCTCTGATGTCACATGTGGTGAAGACCATGGAGTGGCTGTTACTTCACCACCTGAGGCCACAGGTCTGCCACGCCCTCGACCCACTGCAGTTCGCATACCAGGAGAAGGTGGGAGCGGAGGATGTATAGCATCATCTATATGCTACACCGATCCCTCTCCCACTTGGACAGAGGCAGTGGTTCTGTAAGAATTATGTTTCTGGACTTCTCTAGTGCGTTCAACACCATCCAACCTCTGCTCCTTAGGGACAAGCTGACAGAGATGGGAGTAGATTCACACCTGGTGGCATGGATCATGGACTATCTTACAGACAGACCTCGGGATGTGAGTCTCGGGAACTGCAGGTCTGACATTGTGGTCAGAAACACAGGAGCGCCGCAGGGGACTGTACCTTCTCCAGTCCTGTTCAGCCAACATACATCGGTCTTCCAATACAACTTGGAGTCCTGCCACGTGCAAAAGTTCACTGGCGACACTGCTATCGTGAGCTGCATCAGGAGTGGGCAGGAGGAGGAGTATAGGAACCTAATCAAGGACTTTGTTAAATGGTGCGACTCAAACCAACTACAACTGAACACCAGCAAAACCAAGGAGCTGATGGTGGATTTTAGGGGACCAGGCCTCTCATGGACCCCGTGATCATCAGAGGTGACTGTGCAGAGGGTGCAGACCTATAAATACCTGGGGGTGCAGCTGGATGATAAATTGGACTGGACTGCCAATACTGATGCTCTGTGTCAAGAGTCGACTATACTTCCTTAGAAGGTTGGTGTCCTTCAACATCTACAATAAGATGCTGCAGATGTTCTATCAGGCGGTTGTGGCGCCCTCTTCTATGCGGTGGTGTGCTGGGGAGGCAGCATAAAGAAGAAGGACACCTCACACCTGGACAAACTTTTGAGGAAGGCAGGCTCTATTGTAGGCACAGAGCTGGACTGTCTGACATCTGTGACAGAGTGACGGGCGCTGAACAGACTCCTGTCAATCATGGAGAATCCACTGCATCCACTGAACAGGATCATCTCCAGACAGAGGAGCAGCTTCAGCGACAGACTGCTGTCACCATCCTGCTCCACTGACAGACTGAGGAGACCCCACACTATGCGACTCTTCAATTCCACCCTTTAAACGTTAACATTATACAAAGTTATTGTCTGTTATACCCGCATTGTTATCACTCTTTAATTTAATATTGTTCTTAATCAGTATGCTGCTGCTGGAGTATGTGAATTTCCCCTTGGGATTAATAAAGTATCTATCTATCTATCTATCTATGTTCAGCAGCAGTTTCATTGTTACGCTGACGACACACAGCTATAGCTATCCACTAAATCCACTTCTGTTTTCCCTCCAGATGCTCTTATGGCATGTCTCCAAGACATAAAGACATAGACGACTCACAAATTTCTCCAACTAAATAGCAATAAAACTGAGGTGCTCCTCATTGGCTCTAAATCTACACTTGCTAAGGTTAACCAGTCTTCTATTTTAATTAACAATATTAACACAAACATCTCTTCCCAAGTTAAGAGCCTGGGTGTTATTCTTGACAGTACTCTCTCTTTTTCCTCCCATATAAGTAACATTTCTCGGACTGCCTTCTTCCATCTCTGAAACATTTCTAGACTTCGTCCTGTTCTTATGCAACACTGTACTTCCAGATTTACATAAAGTACGAGTGCAAGTATAAAGAGTACACTGCTTGTGCAGCAGTAGATAGATAGATAGATAGATAGATAGATAGATAGATAGATAGATAGATAGATAGATAGATAGATAGATAGATAGATAGATAGATACTTTATTAATCCCATAGCGTTGTGTGAAGTATAAACCCGGCAAAAAAGCAGAGCTGGAACAGACAATTTGTACAATTTGGACAACATTCCACTGGCATAGAACAAATAAACAAAGGCAAATAAAAAAATAAGTCAAGGAATGATTACCGTATATACTGGCATATAAGTCGGGTCTTGAAACCCAAAAAAATCGATCACAAAATCAGACCCCAACTTATACACCCATTCAAAAATAAGACACTTACATGTCTTTTTTATTTTTTACATATTCTTGCCTCCTCCAATCTCGCATCAGTTTCTGAGACGCATCAAATTTTGTTACAGCAGCACAGTTACCAATTTCTTTCACAACTTTTAATTTAAAACCAGCTTCATATTTTCTTCTGATCGAACGCTCCACCGTAGATAACGGATGCTCTTATGATAAAGGGGTACAAGGGCGGGAGATACAAAAAATACAAATCTGTGCAAATGTCACTTCAGAACAGTTCGGGTATCACTGTGTGGTCACGTAGGCACAGTACATCAGAAGAAAATATGAAGTTGGTTTTAAATTAAAAGTCGTTGAAGTGGCGAAAGAAATTGGTAACTGCGCTGCTGCAACAAAATTCGATGTGTCTGAGAAACGGATGCGAGACTGGAGGAGGCAAGAAGATGGAAAAAAAATTAAGTTTTTGAACAGGCGTATAAGTCCGGGTCTGATTTTATGATCGAGTTTTCGGGTTTCAAGACCCGACTTATACACGAGTATATACGGTAAATGAAAAGTCTGCAATGTCCACTTTAATCCCAATGTCTGAACTGTGTGATTTGTAATTATAAACTCCGGAGCAGAGGGGCAAATTAAATATAAATGCCCCAAATATTCTAGAGGACACTGTTTTTAACGTATGATTTCCTTATGAAAGTCTGAAGATACTGCAGCACTGAAGGAGGTGAGTTCTCGCTAAGATCACTTCCATACCTGCTAAATCAAATGTCCTTTGCAGTGTGCAAACTCGCATGAAAATATATGGCTGGCTGGGCAGCCGGCAGGCAGAAAGACTGATAAGGCAAAGCAGATGTTCTTCATTAAGCAGACATAAAATGTCCATTTGGTTCAGAGAGCTGCCCACATGCACACACCATGATAGACAGAGCTGCAGTTCTTTATTTAAAAAGGCAGCCTGAAGCAATCGCACTCGGCAGTGTCTCGGCTGGGATGGCCGCTGCATTAATCCCGGCTTAACAGCTTAATTGAACGTACTGAAATGATTCAGATAGGCAGCTGCCGACCAGACAAGGTCCCCTACACTTCAATACTTTGGCCAACATTGTAATTCCACGCAATATCAAGTGTGTGTCTGTGTGTGTTTTGTTTTGGTATTTTTTATTAGGATGAACCCCCATTTTGTAGGACTACATGCCAAGACCACAATTTACTATACAAGTGACCCATGACCGGTCGAGACTGGCAGGCTCATCAGACTGATGACCTGCAATATCAACTCCATATTGACTCTTTCAGGGCTAATGTTGACTTTTGTCAAAATTCAGGGGTAGAGAACGGTAAACTGCGACAAAACTCGCCCTTACTTTTTAGTTTGACTCTCTTTGCTTGATGGAAAGTTACTTAGCTTTGTTGATTTGACCTTGATTGCCTGCGCGTGCATGAGAAGTGAAGAGCAAACATCTGGCGAGACTAAAGCATATGTGCAAGGCAAAATACTCAATGGATGTTTTCTGTATTATCGCTTGTCACAGACGGCTGGGGTTTTGACCCGGCCGAGACGCCTAAAAGGACCGGAAGGTGGCATGAATAGCTTCCAGGCCACGAGGGGGGCAGGAGAGGACCACGGGAAAAGAGAGCAAAGGTTATAACTCGTTGGGACCCGTGGCCACCGCCAGAGGGCACCTTAAACCTTGTGGGTCCTGGAAATAGTTACTTCCGCCAGACTCGGCAAGATGGCGGAGGTACCTGCCAGGGATGCCCGGAGTGCTTCCGGTGCAAAGAGATCATCATCAGACACCTGGAGCACATCCGGGCGGGAAATAAAAGGCGCCGCCTCCTAACAGTCAGGGAGCTTGAGTCGGGAGTGGGAGCTGGACGAAGCTCCCAGGAGAAGAATAGAGGCAGCTAAAGACTGACGAAGAGAAGGTTTATTGGGGAG
The DNA here is from genome assembly GCF_016835505.1 of Polypterus senegalus. Classification (NCBI taxonomy): domain Eukaryota; kingdom Metazoa; phylum Chordata; class Cladistia; order Polypteriformes; family Polypteridae; genus Polypterus; species Polypterus senegalus. The sequence continues at coordinate 180,604,926 of NC_053160.1, read as the reverse complement.
ATTTAATTGCTGAATGCGTTGTGTGGTGTTTGGAACTGTAAACCTGTGGTTATGTGGGATAAATAAACGTTTTATAAAGATGTGGTTTCCGACTGGTGGTGTCCGGGCATGTCTCGCACGCTGAATCGCACTCTAACTTTTCGGACTCTGAGTTTGATACAACTGATCTGGAGATGGAAAATGAAAGTGAAGTATCATGACTAGAGCTGCTGATTAACTGTACAGACTGCATCTCTGTTGTTAGTCATTAGCACTAAAACATAAGTAACATGACAGTTAGAATTTGTTACTAACCCTCACCTATTCTGTTTCTCTTCTCGGTACTCAAATGTGGCACTTGGTGCCACGGCCCACCTGCCAAGTTGTTGTGCCTGCTTATGGTAAAGTCATCCCTGATGGAGGATCGCAGGAATCATGGGAAAGAGGGGTCCTTTCATCGGATTGGCTCAGCCGTCGGAATGGCCAAATGGGGGTGGCAGCTTGATGGATGAGGGGTCTCCTGGACTCTAAAAATATCCAAATCTTATTATGTGATATCATCTACTGTTAAATTCTGCTCCGTACTTCTAAAATTTGTATTATTATGCTGTATTAAGGATTTGTTCAGTTCTGTGTATTGTATTGTATTGACCCCTTTCTTTTTGACACCCACTGCACGCCCAACCTACCTGGAAAGGGGTCTCTATTTGAACTGCCTTTCCCAAGGTTTCTTCCATTTTTCCCTACAAGGTTTTTTTGGGAGTTTTTTCTTGTCTTCTTAGAGAGTCAAGGCTGGGGGGCTGTCAAGAAGGGGGGCCTGTTAAAGCCCATTGTGGCACTTCCTGTGTGATTTTGGGCAATACAAAAATAAACTGTATTGTATTGTATTGCAAGTACCAGCATTAGCCTATTGCTGATCGTGGTGCAGAACACATTCGTGTAGCTGATATGCTTACAGCAGCATTCGCCTAGGACACGGGTGTCGAACTCAGGGCCTGGTGGGCCGCAGTGACTGCAGGTTTTCATTCTCACCCTATTCCTAATCAGTGCCCAGTTTTCACTGTTAATGAACTCCGTTTCCCTTCATTTCAATAGCCCTGTTTTTAAGGATTCAGTCCTCTGAATTGATTTGTTTCTTCATTAAATGGCAGTCAAACAGAAATGAGCCAACAGATGACCAGCTAAATTGGGGCTTCAAACTCCAACCAATTTCTTAATAAGAAGCTAATTCTTGCTGTTAATGAAACTCATTATTTAATTCCATGGTTTGTTGCTGCTCTCATTCAGCCACAGCAGACATTTCCAAAACTGTTCTTGTTCTGGTTTTTTTTTTCTAAGACCTGAGATATCAACCTTACTGAGACCTTCACCTCTCTTTATTTTCAGATATTATGTGATGAGCACAGATGAGCTGGTCATGTGGCACCTTGTTTTGTGTCTCATTATTGTTTGGCTGCTAATTAAGGAAAAAGAAACAACTAAGGGGCCAGAGTCAAGTGAATTAAAATGAAGGCAAAAGAAGTGAAAAACGGGTCACTAATTAAGAAGATGGTTAGAATGAAAACCTGCAGCCACTGCGGCCCACCAGCACCGGAGTTTGACACCCCTGGCCTAGGAGGACCACCACTTATGATGGCAAGAGGTACAAACCATATTGCGTCACACTGCGACTGCCAGCATCGCCCACCTGCCGTGCGAAGACAGAGAAGTTACCGGCGCACCATGCATTCCTGCTGGCCATCAAGCCGCCCCTGCACAGCCACTGCTGCCAGAGATGCCAAACTGGCGCCAACAGCAGCCACAGCACGTAGCAACAGACGTTTTATGTTGATTTATGTGTGAAACCAGTGCACTGTGGGCTTCTCAGAAAACTTAAAAATATTCAGCCCTCAAAGAGTTCAAATTTCAAATGGAATCTGAAACAAGAAGCCTAGGAAACTTACAGCAGCATAAGCATGATGTATCAGTGCCCCCCATCTTTTTTTCTTTCTTCATCTTGTAAAGCACTTTGAGCTCCATCATTTGTATGAAAGCGTGCGATAGAAATAAATGTTGTTGTTGTTGTTCAAAGAGACGAATCCCTTGTTTAAATTCAAGCTGGGAGGACTTTGGTGTGCACTTTATTCTGCTCAGTTCCCAATACGAGAACACAACCAGTGTGAGTAAACATACCCCATGATAAAATGGTGACCTTTGCCACAGAAATGCCAGCTTTTCATTCATTTGTAATGCAGCTACGTCTACAGAGGTCCCAACCAAAGGAAAAATAAAAAATGGTTACAAAAAATGAGAGACACAAAGAAACAACTCTGGAAAAGCGTGAAAAAGACATAAACCTTGAAGGTGTGCTGGATGTCATGCATGGAAGATGAGAACGATCCCTGGCATCGTTTAGCCCTCGCCAGACTGAGACTTGGCTACCCACAAAAGCCAGGATGCTCACGCTGGGGTTCCACTCTAAATTTCTGACTCCCGCTACCTTCACTGCGGTGAGCCAACCTTCTCCCGGTCACTTTTGCTCCACACCAGCGCTCAGCAGGAGTGAACGCCACTGTCGGCCCTCGAGTGTCGGCCAAACACCCCACTAGGGCTCGCCTGCCAGCTGCCTGAACACATCAGCGCTCGCTCACTCGCTCTCTCTCTCTCTCTCTCTCTCTCTCGCACCCACTGGCTCCCTCGCTTCCAGCTGCCTTCTTCCTTAACCTCTGTTCCCTTTGTCATCCTCTTCCCCTCCACACTCGCTCACGCTCCTATTATACATAACGCGGACGTGGATCAGATGTGGCGATCAGCAGCTCCCGGCATCAATTACGGATGTGGACGGCTCCTCAGCTGTGCACTTCCATTCAGACGCGCACCTCCAGGTACAGGAACAGTTTCTACCCAACTGCAATCAGACTCATGAACAATCGGTAACCTTGTGTCACCTCCACTGCTACCTGCACATATACTTCTGCCACTGTCTCTATTTATTCCTAGGATTCTGGATTTATTTATTTACTTATTTATATTCATTTATTTATTGTTTGTTTCTTTTTCTTTTTTGTCTATGATCACTGTCTGCAGGGGCACATGCAAGCAAGCATTTCATTGTACATGGTACTTGTACACATGACAATAAACAATTGAAATAAGTGAGGAGTGGGTGGCATGTTGGCACAGTGGGTAGCACTGTTGCCTCACAATAAGGAGACCTGGGTTTGCTTCCCAGGTCCTCCCTGCGTGGAGTCTGCATGTTCTCCCCGTGTCTGTGTGGGTTTCCTCCCACAGTCCAAAGACATGCAGGTGAGGTGCATTGGCGATCCTAAATTGTCCCTAGTGGGTGTGTGGGTGTGTGTGCCCTGCATTGGGCTGGCGGGGTTTGTTCCTGCCTTGCGCCCTGTGCTGGATGGAATTAGCTCCAGCAGACCCCCGTGACCCATTTGTTAGATGGATGGATGGATGGATAAGTGAGGACTGCTCGCAATCACAAAATGTCCCGGAACCGCTCCAGCCACACTACCACAACCCCTCTTCTTTAAGCCACGAGTGCGGCGATTATCAATTTAAAAAAACTACACATGGCTCCCCGTGGACCACTTTTGCCAAGTTGTGGCAAGGTTACTCTTCAAGGAAATTTGTCGAGACTTTTCAGTTTTCGTTCTGATATCTCGAACAGATCACGATATCAAAGATTTTGTATGAAGAATGGTCAGAAATACCTCCATCAGAGTCCAGACACTCATCACAGGCTATAGGAGGACAGCGTCTAGAGGCCAAAAGGAGGCTCAACGAAGTATTGATGTCATATCTCTGTTGGGGTGCCCACATTTATGCACATGTCTAATTTTGTTATGATGCATATTGGATATTTTCTATTAATCCAATAAATTTAATGTCACTGCTGAAATCCTACTGTTTCCATAAGACATGTCGTATATTACAAGGAAGTTGATACTTTGAAAGCTCAGCCAATGAGAAACAAAAATCCAAAGAATTAAGAGGGGTTCCCAAACTTTTTCATATGACTGTATCTGTAGGAAATAGTTCACATGAGATCTTTTCACATTAATGTTCCTAAAATGATGACACGTTCATTGACTTTGTGGTGATGTCAACAGTCCATGACAATTGAACACTGTCACTTGAAATAAATTGAGCGGCTCCCTGGGAGCAACTGCTTACTCCAGGGGTCCTCAATCACTGACCTGAAGGGCCACAGTGGCTGCAGGTTTTCCTTCCAACTAGTTTCCTAATTAGAAGACAGTCAGTGCTGATAATTAAACTTGCCATTTTATTATTTGACTTGTTTGTGCTTTCATTCATCCAATTCATTCAGTTTCCCTCCCTGAAAACATTATCCATGTGTTTCGTGGGCCAGAACAGAACGAAACTTAACGCTCCTTCCAATTTCCCTCTCATTTATTTCTAAACATTTATTTTAACTCTGATATTTCATGGTGAATATGCGCAGGTTTAAAAAGAAGCACGTTAGCTGGAGAGCAGCTGGTTTATTGGTTATCTGTGTTTCATTATTAACTAATGTCTGGTTAAGAAAATAGGCAACAATTAAAACGTAAATGCAGCTGCTGAAAACTAAAATAGTCAATTAAGGGTTCCGAATTGTTACAGGCAAGAGAACTAAAATTAAGCCCAAAAATGTATCAGTTTAGTAGCAAATAAATGGGTTCTAATTAAGAAATGTGGAAGACGAATGTTCTTTTCGTTTCGTTGTACTAATTCATGTCTGAGAAGTAAGCTTTACAAAACCATGTAATAGCATGCTTTGTTTTAGCAAACAGAACAATATTTGTGCAAAGGACTCAAGGTCTAAGCTTTCCACACATGAGTCTGCCTTATCACGTTTTCCCTTAGCTTACATCTGAACGCCATAACAAAAGGGGCCAAGAAATCAAGTTGCATAAGGGACATTGAAGGGGCTCAACGATTGTGTATAATAAAGTGTTGACTGTTACATTTTATAATGATATTAAATTACGCATTCTCGGGGTCTAAAACTGGACCCCACCCAACAGACGGGGTTCAGAAGAGCCCTGATGCTGTCATGTATATTTGATTGTCTGCATTTCTGAAACTCTTCTCACCGTGACTCTGAAAATAAAGCTGCTTTATAACTGCACCTGCTGTCGGGTCTGAGTTTCGTCCACAGTTTTGGCGCCCAACGTGGGGCAGGAGACGGCGGACGGCTCCTCGTGCAGGATCGTCCAGAGGACCGTGGTGGAGCCGATTCCAGCCGGATCGGGTCCAGCTTCGGTAAATGTAGGATTGGCCTGCCTTGGGCGTTTCCTGCGTGGGGAGTTCTGACTCTGAAAATTAAATTAAAAGTTTTGTTGCTTGGTGAAAGTGAAATCCACATATGTGAGTGGCAGACATGCAAAGTTACTGGCGCCTAGCGCAGGCAGGGGTTGGCGAGCGAAGCGAGCAGGGGGCTTCGCCTAGTTAAAAAGGTGTCGCATTTTTGAATGGACATATAAGTCGGATCTGATTTTGTGATCGATTTTTCGGGTTTCAAGACCCGACTTATACACGAGTATATACGGTAGCTAAATACCAAGTGTCATTATCTGAAAGGACTGAGTTCTAATTAGGAAACTGGCTGGAATGAAAACCTGCAGCCACTGCGGCCCTCCAGGGCCATGATTGAGGACCTCTGTCTTAATCCAAGCAATTAACCAACAGAGAAACAAAATAAAATAACAACTCCTCACTTATGTTGTGTTCTCCCCTTAGCATTGAACAAAGTCCTCAAGCAACCATAAAATATAAATCATTAAAAAGTCAAACATACACAAACGGGCAAATAAACTGCAGTTTTTTAGAGTTAGAAATACACAGCAATGCTCCAAAAATGCACAAACCAGCTACTCTTATCCCATCTCCCCTACTAGTTATTAGTAATCATTTTCCACTTTGCAACAAACTTGGTGTGCCACTGTTGGAAAATTATGTCTTTATGTAATGCTAAATATGACTTTCATCCATCCATTATCCAACCCGCTATATCCTAAGTACAGGGTCACGTGGGTCTGCTGGAGCCAATCCCAGCCAACACAGGGCACAAGGCAGGAAACAAACCCCAGGCAGGGCGCCAGCCCACCACAGGGCACACACACCCACACACTAGGGACAATTTAGGATCGCCAGTACACCTAACCTGCATGTCTTTGGACTGTGGGAGGAAACCCACGCAGACACGGGGAGAATATGCAAACTCCACGCAGGAGTGTGTGTGTGTGTGTGTGTGTGTGTGTGTTTGTGCGCGCCCTGCGGTGGGCTGGCGCCCTGTCCGGGGTTTGTTTCCTACCTTTGTGCCCTGTGTTGGTTGGGATTGGCTCCAGCAGACCCCCGTGATCCTGTAGTTAGGATATAGCGGGTTGGATAACAGATGGATGGATGGATGGATGGATGGATAGATAACGACTCTTAAACTTGTGGGCTCAGACTTCATGTTTTGTAAACTGAAATAGCAGGGAGGTACAAATAACCTCATTAGCTCATTAATATTCATGAGGTCATTTTCCAAGCGTGTCAGATTTGGGACTAGACAAAATTCTGGAGTGTATGCAAAACAGACATCGACGGGAATTCTGGGAAAATAAGTACACAATTGTTAAAAGTGTGGCATTGTTTATTAGGATGTATATGTTTAAACATAAAGTGACCATTGTGTGTAGGCTTGTAAGAATATGTGAAATGGAGGCTTGGGACTCTAAAATGAAAATGTCTCAAAAATAACTTAATTACATGGACTTGTCCCAGACGTTTGACCGAAGCAATATCTTGACACTACAAAATCAATGGATTTTAAAAGGAGACATTAGGAGGAGAAAGAAACAACTGCCAAAGAGTAGACCACTCGGTTAGACTTTGCCATCTGGAGACCACCCCTCCGCTCCCAAGCATCACACCTGGTTTAAGAAAACAAAGACCGCAACAGCCAAAGCTACAGCCACCTGACAACAAAGCTCGCTGCATGACTCTGATTTGAATTGTTCAGGTTGTACGGTATGTTCTCATATCTAACACGTGCTCCCGGTTTCTCCTTCAAATAAACCCAAGTAATGATTGAAGTGGTTTGAGAATTGCTTTGCTGAAGTCGTCCTGCTGTTTACTGGCATTTACACTGCCCGTTCCATGATGTGGGGAGCAAAGACACATTTTTCTTTGAATTATCCCTCTGCTCCATGGTTTAAAATTATAAATCATGCAGTTTAGACATTGTGATCGAAGTGCACGCTGCAGACTCTCCTTAAAGATGATCGGCACACATTTCGGTCACAGCATGTAGAAATGATGACACTTCTTCTACATGGCCCTCCATTTCAGGACACCATAATGTTTGGGCCAATTGGCGTCACAGATGCTTGCGATTCCTCAGGTGGCTTTCATTGCTTCATCAGGTACTTCAGCTTGCTTCTTCCCCTTTGGAGTCTGTAGCTGCCATTGTTCAACATGAGGATAAGAGCTGTGCCAATGAAAGTCAAAGAAGCCATTCTGAGGCTGATAAACAAGAATAAAACCATTAGAGACGTCGATAAAACTTTAGGATGACCGAAATCAAATATCTGGAATATCATAAAGAAGTAAGAACACACCAGTGAGCTTGGTAATCACAAAGGGACTGCTAGGCCAAGGAAGACCACTGATGATGATTGAAGAATCCTCACTATGGTCAAGAAAAAGACCCCAATGCCTGTCCGGCAGACCAGAAACAGACTTCAGGAGGCCGAAGTGGACGTGTCAGAGACGACTATCAGCAGAGACTTCATGAACAGAAATACAGAGGCCACACTGCAAGATGGAAACCACAAAAACAGGATGGCCAGATTACAGTTTGTGAAAAAGAGCCTGCAGAATTCTAGGAAAAGCTCTTGTGGACAGACGAGACAAAGATGAACCTCATCAGAGTGATGGCAGGAGCAAAGTGTGGAGGCAATAAGGAACTGCATGAGATCTAAAGCAGACCATTTCATCTGTTAATAAACACGGTGCTGTTGGGTGTTCTGGCTTAAACATGTATGGCTGCCACAGATCCTGGCACACTTCTCTACATTGATGATGGAACTGCTGAAGGCAGCCACACAATGAATTCTGAGGTGTGTAGAAACCTCTGATCTCCTCAAGTTCCAGTAAACTCCTCCAAACTCTCTGGGCGGTTCATCATTCTACAACAAGATAATGAACCAAACAGACTGCTGAGGCAACACAGGAGTTTATCAAAGATAAAAAAAAGGAAACTTCTTGAATGGCCAAGCTAGTCACCAAAGTTCAGTTCAAATGAGCAGGCCTTCCATATGTTGAACAGAAAACATAAGGGGACAAGCCATCCGAAACAAGCAGGCGCTGAAGATGGCTGCATTAGAGGCTTGGCAGAGCATCACCAGAGAAGGTCCTCAGCACCTGATGATGTCTGTGAATCACAAACTTCAAGCAGTCATGGCATGTGAGGGATATGTGACAAAGTGCTAAATGTGACGACTGCCAGTGCTGTGTCCCAAACACTATGGTGCCTGAAATAAGGGGACGTGTGGAAAAAGTGCTGTGTGACAAAATGTAAGCAAGTCCCCGTACATGAAAGTCAGCAATATGCACTTTAATCACAACGTCTGAATTGTGTATAATTTTAAACTGTGGAGCAGAGAGGGGAACCAAGGAGAAATGTGTCCTTGTCCCAAACATTATGAAGGATTCTGTATAGGGTGGTCCAGATGTAATTATGCAATTTTCATTACGGTATAACTTATTAAGTTTATTACATAATCACCTGAAAAATCCCGGCCCATCGAGAAGCGTGCGAACTGACGACATGACGAACTGCCTTCGCGCCAAACTGGAATCGTCCCCGCATAAATCAAAGTCATCCAGACGATCTGGATCCGCATAATTACAGTACATCTGGACCACTCTGTACATTCGTTTGTTGTCAAGCATTGCTCCACACCTTGCGATTACACCCACATTGTAAAATAGTTTATAGACATGTCATTTTTGACCAAAGAACACCACCAATATTATGAGATTCAGCTATTTTAAAAGAAGACCGGCCATGACAATAGCTCAGCACTTTGTCTTCCTCGCAGTGCCTGGTTTCCTCCCGACAGACCAAATCACAGTACAGTTTTCGTGCCACATGGTTGGTTTTATTTTCATTTACTTTTGCATTTACAGTGGTGTGAAAAACTATTTGCCCCCTTCCTGATTTCTTATTCTTTTGCATGTTTGTCACACAAAATGTTTCTGATCATCAAACACATTTAACCATTAGTCAAATATAACACAAGTAAACTCAAAATGCAGTTTTTAAATGATGGTTTTTATTATTTAGGGAGAAAAAAAAATCCAAACCTACATGGCCCTGTGTGAAAAGGAATTGCCCCCTGAACCTAATAACTGGTTGGGCCACCCTTAGCAGCAATAACTGCAATCAAGCGTTTGCGATAACTTGCAATGAGTCTTTACAGCTCTGGAGGAATTTTGGCCCACTCATCTTTGCAGAATTGTTGTAATTCAGCTTTATTGGAGGGTTTTCTAGCATGAGCCGCCTTTTTAAGGTCATGCCATAGCATCTCAATTGGATTCAGGTCAGGACTTTGACTAGGCCACTCCAAAGTCTTCATTTTGTTTTTCTTCAGCCATTCAGAGGTGGATTTGCTGGTGTGTTTTGGGTCATTGTCCTGTTGCAGCACCCAAGATCGCTTCAGCTTGAGTTGATGAACAGATGGCGGACATTCTCCTTCAGGATTTTTGGTAGACAGTAGAATTCATGGTTCCATCTATCACAGCAAGCCTTCCAGGTCCTGAAGCAGCAAAACAACCCCAGACCATCACACTACCACCACCATATTTTACTGTTGGTATGATGTTCTTTTCTGAAATGCTGTGTTCCTTTTACGCCAGATGTAACGGGACATTTGCCTTCCAAAAGTTCAACTTTTGTCTCATCAGTCCACAAGGTATTTTCCCAAAAGTCTTGGCAATCATTGAGATGTTTCTTAGCAAAATTGAGACGAGCCCTAATGTTCTTTTTGCTCAACAGAGGTTTGTGTCTTGGAAATCTGCCATGCAGGCCGTTTTTGCCCAGTCTCTTTCTTATGGTGGAGTCGTGAACACTGACCTTAATTGAGGCAAGTGAGGCCTGCGGTTCTTTAGACGTTGTCCTGGGGTCTTTTGTGACCTCTCGGAGGAGTCGCCTCTGCGCTCTTGGGGTAATTTTGGTCGGCCGGCCACTCCTGGGAAGGTTCACCACTGTTCCATGTTTTTGCCATTTGTGGATAATGGCTCTCACTGTGGTTCGCTGGAGTCCCAAAGCTTTAGAAATGGCTTTATAACCTTTACCAGACTGATAGATCTCAATTACTTCTGTTCTCATTTGTTCCTGAATTTCTTTGGATCTTGGCATGATGTCTAGCTTTTGAGGTGCTTTTGGTCTACTTCTCTGTGTCAGGCAGCTCCTATTGAAGTGATTTCTTGATTGAAACAGGTGTGGCAGTAATCAGGCCTGGGGTGGCTACGGAAATTGAACTCAGGTGTGATACACCACAGTTAGGTTATTTTTGAACAAGGGGGCAATTACTTTATCACACAGGGCCATGTAGGTTTGGATTTTTTCTCCCTAAATAATAAAACCATCATTTAAAAACTGCATTTTGTGTTTACTTGTGTTATATTTGACTAATGGTTAAATGTGTTTGATGATCAGAAACATTTTGTGTGACAAACATGCAGAAGAATAAGAAATCAGGAAGGGGGCAAATAGTTTTTCACACCACTATATGTAAGAATTCACTCACGCAAATAGAAAACACATTCTTACCATGAGGAAAACAGCTCCAGATATATGAGCTACAGTGATTATCTCCAGATTCCTTTAGCTGGCAGAAACATGCGTCAGAATCAGGGAAGGTGCAGAGCAGTACTGGACAAACTGGACGTGTTTAATAAGTGACCCATTCCCACCACTGTAAATATTACAACACATTAGACGAGAACAGGCCATTCAGCCCAACAAAGCTCACTAGTCTTCTCCACTTATTTCTTCCAAAACAAACATCAAGTCGAGTTTTGAAAGTCCCTAACGTCTTACTGTCTACCACACTACTTGGTCGCTTATTCCAAGTGTCTGTCGTTCTTTATGTATAGAAAAACTTCCTAATGTTTCTGCGAAATTTACCCTTCACAAGTTTCCAACTGTGTCCCCGTGTTCTTGATGAACTCATTTTAAAGTCACAGTCTCGTTCCACTGGACTAATTCCCTTCATAATTTTAAACACTTCAATCATGTCTCCTCTTAATCTTCTTTTGATTAAACTGTAAAGGCTCAGCTCTTTTAATCTTTCCTCAGAACTTATCCCCTGTAGCCATGGACTCAGCCTAGTCGCTCTTCTCTGGACCTTTTCTAGTGCTGTTATGTCCTTTTTGTAGCCCAGAGACCGAAACTGCACCCAGTACTCCAGATGAGGCCTCACCAAAGCTTGAGCAGAACCTCCTGTGACTTGTAGTGCACATATCAAGGCGCTATATAACCTGACATTCTGTTAGCCTTCTTAATGGCTTCTGAACTCTGTCTGGAAATCGATAGCTTAGAGTCTACTGCGACTCCTAAATCCTTCTCATAAAGTGTACTCTCGATTTTCAGACCACCCATTGTGTATTCAAACCTCACATTTTTACTTCCTATGTGTAAACCTTTACATTTACTGACATTAAATTTCATCTGCCACAAATCTGCCCAAGCCTGTCTGCTGTCCAAGTCCTTCTGTGATGATATAATGCTTTGTCGGGCAACCGGTGCGCGCGCTGTGGAATTTTTCTAGGGGAGCCACGAAAACTTTTGTAAAATATTTTAAATTTCTAGTGTTTTTCAACTTTTGGTTGATTAAAAAGATAATGTTAAAAAAAATATTTTATGTTGGAAAAGCAGATAACGGAACACTTACGAGAATGAAGTCTAAGAAATGCGAGAGACTTCAAATGATCGACAAGGAAATGCGCGTCTGTCTTTCAAAAATTGATCCTCACATCAATCTCATATATGCTGAAATACAATCTCAACGTTCACATTAATTAAATTTAAGATTTATCCTTTGATTCCTTTATTAATAAAATGCCTTTCAAACTTGTAAAATTAACTGTTTTTATTGGCGATTGTCCATAGATTGTGTCGTCACGACTTTATTTATGGGCAGTCCCTCAGGTGCCACAAAGAAGAAAACTTTTGGACTTAGTGCGCCGCAACTCAAAAAAGGTTGCCTTTCACTGATATAATGGATTCCAAATTATCTGCCAATCCACCTATCATGGTATCATCTGCAAACTTAACCAGCTTGTTACTTATATTCCTATCTAAATCATTTCTATATATTACAAATAGCAGCGGCCCTAACACTGACCCCTGAGGGTCGCCACTCTTAACATCGCCTATTTCTGATGTGGTTCCTCTCATCATTACCCTCTGCTTCCTGTGTCTGAGCCAATTCTGTACCCATCTACATACCACATTCTGAACTCCCACTTCTTTTAATTTAATGCCCAATCTCTCATGTGGCACCTTATCAAAAACTTTCTGAAAGTCAAGATATATACAGGCAGTCCCCAAGTTATGTACGAGATAGGGACTGTAGGTTTGTATTTAAGTTGAATTTGTATGTAAGTCGGAACATTATTTAATATTATTTTAATAAATGCTATTGTTCACCGACTGTAACCAAGTGCTCTGCCAATGAATGATGGAGTTTCACCTCTCTGACCCTTTTATTATTTCTACTTTATTTTCAGTGGTGATGGTTTTTCTCTTCTTTACTGTATCACCAGCACTTGCATCAGGTTTGTGTTTCAGAGACATTCTTGAAGGGTGAAGAAAAAACGTTAAGATGAGCTCTTCTGCACAGCACTGTATACGCTATCACAGCAGGAAGACACCCGTCGTCAACACGTCTGATGTACTGACAAGAGACAACTTCCTGCTATGTGCGTAAAAGTACAAGCAGGCTTGCTATGGAGAATGAATGGGGGCAGCGAAGGGTGGTTCATCACCAGCCCACCTCACAGTCACCTCCACTACTGCATCCACCCACCGAGAATGAACACGGTGCAGCCAAAGGCGGGTAGTGAATCTCCCCCATTCAACAGGCAGCCATCCGATGCACACTACAATGCTAACCCATTCACCCACAACCAGGTCACCGCTTGCAGCATCACCAGCCGCCCACCGACAACGAAACGGGGCAGCCATGTGTGCTGGGCGGGCAGTGAAATGACCCCTCTGCTCCATCCAGCATGCGCCCAGTCAGGGGCAGTAGCTGCGGCGGCATAGTGGGCAGGCAACGAACCATCGTCCTGCACACGAGCGATAGCTGTGGCCCCGGTGGCTATGGACCACAGGTCACTGCTTACCGTGAAATCGATAGACAGAAGAGAGAAGGGTAATAAAGTCAAGTAGAGCTCAAAGTCTTCCTGAACAGATGAGTTTTGAGTTGTTTTTTAAAAGAATTCATGGAGTCAGCTGACCTGATTAATTTCGGTAGGTCATTCCAGAGTCTGGGCGCCATACAGCTGAAGGCCCTGCTGTCACCCATGGAGCGTAGATTAGTGTGGGGCACAACAAGATCAGAGGACCTTAGTGGGCGGACAGGCACATAGTGTTTGAGAAGGTCACTGATGTAGTTTGGCGCCAGGTTACTTAAGGCTTTGTAGGTTATTAGTAGGATTTTATATTCAATTCTGTAAGACACGGGGAGCCAGTGAAGGTGAAACAGGATGGGTGTGATGTGCTCGCTGCTGCTGGTTCGAGTGAGGACTCATGCAGCCGAGTTTTGAATAAGCTGGAGCTGTGATATAAGATTAGAAGGGGCACCTGCCAGCAACGAGTTACAATAATCGATGCAGGATGTGATGAAAGCATGGACAAGTTAGAAAAGGAGAGGAAGGAGCGAACACGGGATACGTTACGGAGGTGAAAGTAAGAAAGTTTCTTAATGTGGTTTATGTGGGCGGAATAAGAGAGGGAGGAATCAAAAATGACACCAAGATTCTTTACAGTAGAGGCCGGTCTGATGAGATCACCGCCAAGATGGACTGGGAAGGAGCTCATTTTATATTAACTTGCACTTTAGTCCCAATTTGCAGGAGTTCAGTTTTGTTGCAATTTCATTTTGAAGAGTTCTGCTCCATCCAGGTATTAATATACCACTCTGTGTGTAATGAATCTATATAAATATAGGAGTTTCACTTTTTGAATTACTGAAATAAATTAACTTTTCGATGATATTCTAAATTTATTGACATGCACCTGTACTTACATTACATTTCATCCATCCATTATCCAACCCGCTATATCCTAACTGCAGGGTCACGGGGGTCCGCTGGAGCCTATCCCAGCCAACACAGGGCGCAAGGCAGGAAACAAACCCTGGGCAGAGCGCAAACCCACCACAGGGCACACGCGCACACACACCCACATACCAACACAATTTAGGATCGCCAATACACCTAACCTGCATGTCCGTTGGACTGTGGGAGGAAACCCACGCAGACACGGGGAGAACATGCAGACTCCACGTAGGGATGGACCTGGCAAGCGAACCCGGGTCTCCTAACTGCGAGGCAGCAGTATTACCCACTGCACCACTGTGCCGCCCCATTAAATTTCATCTGCCACAAATCTGCCCACGCCTGTGCCCCATCCCAATCCCTCTGTGATGATTCAATAGAATCCAGATTATCTGACAATCCATCCTTCTTGGAATCATCTGCAAATTTAACCAGCTTGTTATTTATATTCCTATCCAAATCATTTAAATAAATGAAAAACAGCAGCAGCCCCAGCGCTGACCTCCCCGGGACACCACTCTTAACTTCAGCCAGTTCTGCTCAAGCTCCTCACGCCATCACCCTCTGCTCCCTGTGCCAATTTTTCCCCCCCATCTACACACCACACCCTGAACTCCCACTTCTTTCAGATTCATGCCTAAGCTCTCACACAGGACCTTATCAAATGCCTTCTGAAAATGAAGAGAAATAAAATGACAGGCACCATATTTGGGGTTTTCATTAGCTATAAGCCATAATGAGCAAAATGAAAAGAAATCCATCCATCCATTTTCTAACCCGCTGAATCCGAACACAGGGTCACGGGGGTCAACTGGAGCCAATCCCAGCCAACACAGGGCACAAGGCAGGAACCAATCCTGGGTAGGGTGCCAACCCACCGCAGGACACACACAAACACACCCACACACCAAGCACACACTAGGGCCAATTTAGAATCACCGATCCACCTAACCGGCATGTCTTTGGACTGTGGGAGGAAACCCACGCAGACACGGGGAGAACATGCAAACTGACACAGGGAGGACCCAGGAAGCGAACCCGGGTCTCCTAATTGCGAGGCAGCAGCGCTACCACTGCGCCACCGTGCCGCCCCTGGAAAAGAAATAAACGCTTGAAATAATAATGATACATTGTATTTATATAGAGCCTTTCCCATGCTCAAGGCACTTCACAGAGTTTAAAAAAAAAAGAACGGCAGGGTATACAGTACATAGCATTGTACTAAACCAGATAAATACATAAAGAAGAGTAAGGCAGTAATTGGTGGCACGGTGGCGCAGTGGGTAGTGCTGCTGCCTCGCAGTTTGAGACCTGGGTTCACTTCCCGGGAGTGGAGTTTGCATGTTCTCCCCGTGTCTGCGTAGGTTTCCTCCCACAGTCCAAAGACATGCAGGTTAGGTGCATTGTGTGTGTGTGTGTGCCCTGCGGTGGGCTGGCACCCTGCCCGGGGTTTGTTTCTTGCCTTGCACCCTGTGTTGGCTGGGATTGGCTCCAGCAGACCCCCGTGACCCAGTATTTAGGATATAATGGGTTGGATAATGGATGGATGGCACCATTCTGAATGTATCCTTTTGTTGCTTTCTGACAGAATTCCAGCATCTTAGCAAAACACAACCTCACTCGGAAACCATGTTGACAATTTCCAAACACTCCTATTCATGCCATGTGCTCCTTCCTCATTCTTCTCCTTAATAATTCTTCCCAGTAATTCACTTGCAATGCACATTAAGCTTACTGGCTTATAGTTGCTTGGATCTGCCTGATCACCTTTTTGCTATTTCCCAGTCCTTAAGAATGTCCCCATTGCTCGGTGACTTTCTACAAAGGTGTGTTGAGGGTTCAGATCTCTTGAAGCACTTGAGGAGGAATGTTGTCAGGTCCTGGTGGGTTTGTTAGGTTTCAGCCCTGCTGTTCTGTGCTCTTCACTTGTGGTGATCAATTCTGTCACCTTGTCCTCTAACACTGCCTCCCAACCAGTCCCCCAGATTCATGTCTACTCTACTATGCTGACCTCTTCTGTAAGTTGTTTAGGATAAAAGTGTCTGATAAGCAAATACACATTTGAATAAATTTGAACTCCCCCGATTTGTCAATGGTAAAACATTTAAATTATTACAATACTATCAAAATGAATGCAATGTTTCAAAAATGGATGGCTGTAACACGTACAGTTCAAAGGTTCAAAGAGAGGTTGAAGGCTGCCTGGAGTCCAAACTAAGGGTGGGGACACAACGGGGTGGTGGGTGCTCTGCAGTGGCTGAAGGAAACCTGCATGTAGGCTGCAAGTCAATGACTGTCGTAGAGATAGGCCAAGCTGCCCACACCGTGCATGGGATGTAAACGCCTGGACGGCAAGTAAACCGCAGAGAGGTTCCCCGGTCCATGATGACAACAGGGCCGCACTGACACCCGAGCCCTTGTCATCTACTCTATACTCTACTCTCCGATCGGTACAGGTGTGTGTCTTGGGGGTGTGCGTTGCGCCCGCTGCTGCTGCTGCTGCTGCTTGAAAGAAGCTGTCAAAGACTGCGTGTTGTCATATGTAGCCACGCGTAGTATTCCAGGCATGTGAGAAATGCATCCTGCCAGGGCCGATCTTTAAATCGTGGACAGGAGCCCCGAGGACCTGCTTCCGGCATTCTGAATAGACCGCAACCCCCCAGCCCCTTTTTCATACACAATGGCAGAGCCCGCATACTCTTTTTTTTTTTGAGGGGGTGGTGGAAGATCGCACTGTCACACTACGCTGCAGCCACGCAACTGACGCCTGCTGGGCGAGCACCGCGCTCGTTACAACACAAAAGACATAAGCACAGCGATCTGATTCTGCCTCTCACAAAAATCAGCACAAAGATAGCTTGTGACCCTTCCTCCCTACACAACTGCAGCCAGCACCCCCAAGTTAAAGCTCCGCTATGACACAATATAAACAGTAGCAGTCAATCAAGTGCCGGCAGCTCCCACCCCCGCCCTTCAGAAACTTCCCGCAGTTCAGTCCCCGGTAGCACGCCGACACGCCTTACCTAAAGCCGGAGATCCCTTTTTATCCTCCTTGGCGTTCTCTCATAAGTGTTTCTTTTAGTGAAAGGACGATTATATGATGGTGCGAAGAGGGGGCGATTACCTCCCTGTAACACTCCTTGCTGCTAGACTATGACGTTTGGTCCGGCTGCAGAGGGGACACGTGCAACCGGGATGCGGAATCATGGGAAAAGCAGTTCGTTGGTTGACCATAGATACGCCTACAAGAATCGGAGATCGGCGGTTAGGAAGGTCGCCATATTACACGAGAGTTTAATCCTGTTTCTTCCTTCAAATATGATAAAAGATATAACTCAGCCGATGTATGGTTTGTCTTTATTGTTTTGAATATTTAATTGCATACTGCAAAAACACTGCAGAATGGCTGTATCACAATGGATCAATGGGGTGGATTGGTTTGCATGCAACCTAATATTTTTAAAATACACATACGATTAGATTATTTCAGCACCTTTGGATTGTGCTGTCAATTAAATGTAATAAACTTCAGTTTAATTCATCGGTTCATCTTCAGAATTATTAATATGATTCAGGGTCATGAAATGCCTGAGTCTATCCAGCAACATATGATATTAAGGCAGGAACCAGTGAATGTAATGCCTATCAATATTTTATAAATTATTACTATTATAACTATTATTATTTTATATACTATTGTATTAGTATTTTATAAACTATTATTATATATAAACTATTTATAATAATAATAATATATTATTAATTTTATTATATTAGGTGGCACAGTGGTAGCGCTGCTGCCTTGCAGTAAGGAGACCCGGGTTCGCTTCCCGGGTCCTCCCTGCGTGGAGTTTGCATGTTCTCCCCGTGTCTGCATGGGTTTCCTCCCACAGTCCAAAGACATGCAGGTCAGGTGCATTGGCGATCCTAAATTGTCCCTAGTGTGTGTGCTTGGTGTGTGGGTGTGTGTGCCCTGCGGTGTGCTGGTATCCTGCCCAGGGTTTATTTCCTGCCTTGTGCCCTGTGTTGGCTGGGATTGGCTTCAGCAGACCCCCATGACCCTGTAGTTAGGATATACTGGGTTGGATGGATGGACGAATAAATTATATTACTAATTCTCAGGGGTCACTATGCTGGGATGTACCTGACACTCGGGTGTTAACTAGACCCCTAGTAGTCTGTATACCGAGATGGGCACAGTGGTTAGTGACAGACATTGTTATTTTCACAAACAAGTCAATAAGTTAAACAGTCAAATAAATGGATAAAATGTTCCAAATAGTTTCAAAGAATAAGATGGTGTGATGGACAGCACCACCGGGCCGGCATCCTTTCTGGAAGGGGTACTCGTTTATTACCTGGCCAGGAGGCCAGGATGAAGAAAGTACAGAACAATTCCTGTGTTTGCCAGGGAGCTGGCAGAAGATCAATACAAAAGAGTGAGTTGACATCCTGGCTGGGCTGGAGCAAGGATCATTGCCCAGCCAATACAAAGGAAGGACAGGGTAGACAACTAGACGTGGGTACAGTCTCTTCCTGATACATTAGATGGCAGCATCCCTGAACTTACGTGCCTATTCAGACACCCACAGAGCCTGCTAGGAACTTTAAAGCCCTTTTTGGGTTCTGTGGGTGCCACTAGAGGGAGCTGCAGGAAACTGTGAACCCTACTTTGTAGAGTTTCCACCTGGCATTTAGAAGTACTCCCAGATTGTCTATAAAATTAGCCACTCCACTTCACCTAAACGAGTTGGAGTCGGGTGGAGGAAGGACAAAGCTTGCCTGGGAGGAGTGGAGGAGATAGGAAGAAGAGAAGAATGAAAGAATTGTGATTGTGTTTGTCTTGGGATTATTATATTAAAGAAGTCTTTCTTAAGGTAATTTATCATAATAAAACTTTTATTTGAACCATAACTTGAGGTTGTGTCTGGAGTGCTATAACACCCCATAGTGGTCATAGTGGGTACAAACCAGGAAAGCATTGAAAACACCAATCCTTCTAAATGAGTCATCTTTAAATTGAGACCCTTTAAAAACAAACTAGAAAAACCCACTCCAGGAGAGGCACATCTCCACCACAGCGTGCGTCAGGTCGCTGGACTCTATTTATTATCAAACGTGCACTCCCTTCACTGCTCTAATCTGCTATACGTCCGCTCCCACTCCGGCACACGCATAGCCCTAAGGTATTCCCAGCAGCCTCGTCATATCTGCTCTGTGTCACCTCATCATGTTGTACCACCAAAGGGTATTCTCAGCAGCCATCATTGCCACAGATACCGGCTCTAGCTGGTCAGACCCTCCTCACATCCTTGTATTCCCAGAGGGGCTCTGCACACCTCATCTCATGACCTTAATGACATAATCCTAGGATGTAATCACTGCCTCATCGTCACTCATTCTCTCAGCAATTTAAAATTGGTAAAAAATGAAAAAACTCTGTCACTTTTCTTTTCTACTATTCACTGTCTTCCAACGCGACAATCACAGACGTCTCTCTTCTTTTCCTTTATCCTCACAAAAACCTTCCCTATCTGATCTCTCAAACATTGACCTCTACACTACTATTAGTATATATTTTTTTTCTTCTTCTTCTTCTTCTTCTTCTTCTTCTTCTTCTTCATTTACTGACAGTTGGCAGACCAACATAAAGGTGCATTACCACCAGGGACATGCAGTCAGGGGAGGCAGGGGAAGCAGAGCCTCACCTGTCATCATGAAAAGTAAAAAAACTAATAATGATAACATAAAATAAATGTGTCCACTGGTCTCTGCTATAAATTTATTTTCTGTATGATTCCAATAATCTTGGTCATTTTTATAGTCGAAATCGCTGAATTGGCGTATTTCCTGTTCCAATACACGGGAGAAATGCAAGGTGCCAGCAGTGTTGAGCCTCACCTCACCTCGGACTGTGCTCTCCTCACACACTGATGGGGTTGATGCCTCTGACTGATGCGTGCCTGTTGCTGTCTCTCTGTATGTCACCAATCTAATGTTTGCAGACACGTTTATCATACACCCTGACTTTCCACAGTCTGGCTAATATCTTTAATGAACGTGTGTGACATATTCAGTCTTGCTGATCAGACAGAAAACCACAGCGAAAAGGCACAAAGTGAGTGAGGCAGACAGTACCTTGCCGACCTGAAGGGGGTTCCTGTGAGCCCAACAGGTGCTCATTACATCTGCTGCACTTCTACACAGAGGTACCAATAAGTGAGCAACATCAAGTCAAGTGCACTGCACCGGTCCACTTTTATTTTGAATTTTGGTTCCGACTGACTGCCAAAATGCAAGATTAAGATTTTTAAAACTAAAGGAAAATAAGGAGGACTTTTAAAGGAAAGTGCCAGAGATTTTCACAGAGAAGGATAGGCACATGGACTTCATTTACAAATAAAGGTAACGATTTTCAATTTAATAAAAATGGGATCAGACTAAGAAAAAAACAATCCAATATTTAAAAACTAAATTTTGACCTTAAACATAATATTCTTTTGTTTTTCATGTTATCCTTTTGTTGAACAGTCTCTATTAAAATTGATTAAAGCATCAGAATTAAAAAGGTTTTAAAAAACAACTAAATATTTCAGTTAAAGTCAAAATTGAAATCCGTTTTTTGTTCACCAGTCTGTACTTTCATTTGTATTGAATGAGTATGAATTGTGGAATTGCAACGGCAAATCTAGTACACACGGAGGGTGAGGAGCAAATGCGCTCTCTCCGCTCTCTGTCGCTGCTAGAAATGTAACGTTCATTCTTAGCCATATATGTGCCTTACCTATGTATGTGTATGTAAAGAGTGAGATGAGATATGAAATATAACCAGCAGTCAAGGTGCATGCTGGCTGCCAACTGAATAGTAAATAAGCGACTCTTTAGGGTTCACATATTTGTAAATCTCACTCTGAAAGAGTCACCAGCCATGAACCTCACTGCATGTCACTGACGTCTACACTGCACCCATTGCTATGTTTAAAAACATTTCCACTCTCAACTTCCCTGCTGACCGAACCCACGTGAAGGCTGTTAAATGATCATCCACTCTGGTCCCAGTTAAAACAGGACTTCATGGGGGGGGGGGCATCGTGCCTCAAGTGCAAAGCACACCTGTATTGCAAATACCTAAAAGTGAAATTAGTGCGGATCCCGTGGCATGTACTGCCACATCAGGATAGAGAGAGGTTGGGAGCGTGCACTTGTAGCACATTGCCACACCCATCACATATCATATCACCTGGATTGGGACCCAAGAGCAGCGGGTGGCACCTCAGCACCGTACTGGAACAGTGTGAGGTCTTTTACAGTGGCTGGAGTGCCAATCTTTGCCACAAACTCCCAAGTTTTTGGACCTGCTTGCAGGGCTGGATGCAGATTAACATCATAAACAGGATGAAGCAATTGCAGGTTAAGGGTCTTGCTCAAGGGCCCAACAGAGTAGAGTCACTTCTGGAATTTTGAGAGATTCAAACTGGCAACCTTCCGGTTGCTGGCGCAGATCCCTAGCCTCAGAGCCACCACTCTGCCCTGCACCTTCGTATAATTGAAATTAAAGGAATAGTCCACCCAAAAATGACATTTTCTATTTGTTACTTACCCCGTGTAGTTTTCTAATCTCATGCTTTCATGCAGACAAAAAGTTTCTGATATAATAAAAACCCCAATGGTGACCAATGCAGTACAATGGTAAACGACCTGAAAAACGTTTATGGAAAAAAGAAAAAGAAAATTGCAGGTTACTCGTGTTGCATAATTCACCATTTGTGTGCTCAAAATGAGCAAAACGCATACATTTTTTTTGCTCAAATATTATTAATAATTACTTCTGAAAAGATCAGCATACATTACAAACAAGAAAGGCATTATCTATTAATTCTAGGCTTTTTAACTGAAAACTCACCTCTCCGCCTCATTCATTGTGTTGTCTTGTTTTTAAGGTACATTGTTCTATCCTCCTATCTCAGTATATAGGTGTGTGGCCGAGGTTTGTTTCCTGCCTTGCGCCCTGTGATGGCTGGGATTGGCTTCAGCAGACCCCCGTGACCCTGCAGTTAGGATATAGCGGGTTGGATAATGGATGGATGGATAATGTCTTTACATCCTACAAACAATTACACTTCAAATTTAACTTCCCATCAACATAATCTTTCCACTATTTCCAAATTAGAAACAGAATCTGCCCAATTTTCCTTACCTCCCACCTATTTCTATTCCAGAAGACTTATTGATCAGTTTTGGGGACTCAGACAGCATTTCCATAATACATAAAAAAAATTTTGAAGTCCCTTCTTTTACTCAACATTTCAGAAAAAGTGTGGTAGGCAGCCATGCACAGAATTCACTCGAGCTCTACATGTGCAAAGCATACAATTATTCAACTTAAAATCTTTAATTGAGCGCATCTATCTTGTTTCAAATTGTCCAAAAATGTTTCCGGGGCAAAATCTAACCTGCAAACATTGCGTTCGAGCTCCAGCCTCACTGGGCCACATCTGTGAATGTATATCAGACAGCCTTGGTGTCACAATCACTCTTAATCCATGAACAGCTCAGTTTGGTGGACTTTGGACAATCAAACATAATTGCCTTTACTTCATTACTAGCACATAGACTTATCTTGCTCAACTGGACGAATCCTAGCCCACCTAGGGGGCTCAAATTCTCACTCACAGGATCTGCTCAAAACATTTTTTAAAACCTGGCAGGATCTAATCAATGACATTTTAGAATTCTTCTTCTTCTTCTTTCGGCTAAGCTTCTATATTGGGGAAAAGGATTCTCTTCCATCTTTTCTACTCTTAAAGTTTTACTCTGACTGTTGGCCTTCCTCTCTTTCTCTTGAGTGGGAGCTGAATTTAGTTCTGTTAAACCTGATTTGATTTTATGGAATGTTACTTGCTTTCAAACCTTCTTCCTCTTTGGGCTGCTCCACAGCAGATCATCTTCTTCCATATCTTTCTGTCCTCATCATCTTGTTCTGTCACACTCATCACCTGCATGTCCTCTGTCACCACATCTATAAACCTTCTTCTCCTCTTTCCTGGCAGCTCTATCCTTAGCATCCTTCTCCCAGTATACTCATCATCTCTCCTCTGCACGTGTCCAAACCAACACAATCTCGTCTCTCTGACTTTGTCTCCCAACCGTCCAACTTGAGCTGACCCTCCAATGTCCTCATTTCTAATCCAGTTCATCCTCGTCACGCCCAATGCAAATCTTAGCATCTTTAACTCTGCCACCTCCAGCTCTTTCCCCTGCTTTCTGGTTACTTGCTTTTAATAAAATCAATTAAAAAAAAGAAAAAAAATTGACTTTAGGCGCTTTTCAACTGCATAGTACGGCACAGCACGGTTCAGTACAGTTCACCTTGGTTCGGCTCGGTTTGCGTTTCGACTGCAGTTTAGTACTGCTTTAGAGTGTGCGGGATTATTCACGTGTCGTTATAGTTGCGCGCTCTACTGCCGTGACACCGTGGAACTTTTACAACAACACGCAGACAACGACAACACTTTAGCTCGACGACGCGCAAGGGTAAGCATCTAAAAAAAGCACATCACTAGCTAACTTTTATCACTGTTGCAAAGCATAAAATGAACTTAACTGCCAGTGTAACATTAAAATGCTGATTCTGTATATTACAGATCTTCCACATTTTGCAAAAAAGTCGCCGCAACAGACCATCTGTTTGGACATTTAACCGTTCTTCAGAGTGGTGGGATGTGATTGTTCCCGGTTTTACAAACACTCAGTAGCTGGAGAACTTTCGAATGTCTGAAGAAACATTCATCCACTTATGCAACAAACTGCGTCCAGCGATGGAGAGATGGGACACAAACTTCCGCGTGTGTGTACCTTTAAAGAAAAGAATAGCCAGTGACGCAGTAATGACGATTTTCTCCGCCAATCAGTGACCAGCAGAGTTTACACGCCACGCTTTGGTAACGGTTCGGCGCGCTTGGAACCTCGGCTGAGGTGGTACTAAAAAAAGGACCAGGTACCAGGTACTGTTCCCAGTGGAAAACGCCCCAAAAGTGAGCTGAACTGAACCGTGTCGTGCCGTACTATGCAGCGGAAAAGCGCCATTTGATCACTTACTGATTTTGAACTCTCCGTTTTGTCCTCGTTCTTGCCTCGCAGTTTTTCTTCTCCTGGTTCAGACCCTTGCTTCATTTATATATTTTTTTCTCAACGTCTTTTCTTCAAGTTGTTCTCATTTTCTTTTGCTCTCTGGGAGGAGTATATTAATTGTGTACATTTTCTTTTAAAGAATCTGGACTATGGCACAGAGGTTGGCACCATTGCTTTGATTGGCATCCCCTGTTTCAATGACAAGCCTTGCATTTTTTTCCTCTGTTTAAACTTGTTTCTTGGACTTTTCCAATTTCCACACACACTTCAAAGAATTGTTCTAGTAATTTGGTAATTGTATGTATGTATATCGTAAGTAGTGTATCCTAAACTAATACAATGTTTTTCTTTTTTTTACAGGATTTCAATTAGTTTCCATTATGCTATTTTTTTTTTTTGCATGGTACTCTTTACCTGAGAGAGGGATGAGACCAAAAAATAACTGGGCTGCTAGCAGGGCAACACCTCATTTTATACCGTGAAAATAATCAGTCTCAACACAGGAGAAAGGTTTGGGGCAGCCACCCATATATTATCCCTGGCTGCAAAAGGGCATTGAAAACAGCACTGAAGTGCACTGGTTAACCTCCAAACTGAACTAATCTGATTTGTGAAAAGATGGCGGCTCTAAAAATCAAAACCGGAAGTGATGTCATCTAAGGCCAGAACTAGAAGTGATGTTGATCTAGGCAACGGAACTGGTAGTGATGTCAGTCTTGGCACCAGAACCGGAAGTGATGTTGTCCTGGGCACCGGAACCGGAAGTGACGTTCTATGCAACAGAACTGGTAGTCATGTCAGTCTTGGCACCAGAACTGGAAGTGACATTGTTCTAGGTAACGGAACTGGTTGAGATGTCAGTCATGGTGCCAAAACCGGAAGTAATGTTGTCCTGGGCACCGGAACCAGAAGTGACGTTGTTCTAGGCAATGGAACTGGAAGTGATGTCAGTCTTGTCGCCAGAATCGGAAGTGATGTTGTCCTGGGCACCAGAACTGGAAGTGATGTCAGTCTTGGTGCCAAAACCGAAAGTGATGTCAGTCTTGGCGCCGGAACCAGAAGTGGCATCGCCGATGTTGAATCAGGAAGGTTTTCCTGTATTTGGCCTGCAGAGACAACAGAAGTAGGTTTAGCACACCCTGCCACCCCCTGGCCTGGCAGGTAATTACCTCCACTTGGTCCACTCAGCTTCCTCCTTATCGCACATGTGTGACAATACGTTGCCACAGAAAATAAATCACATTCCTAACAGAATGGCATGCACGGTGGCGCGATAAAGATCAGCAAGTTGTCATTGCATGGATAGCTCCAGGGGCTCCATGTAACTTTCCTTATGGCTTGTCTGGTCCGAAGTGAGACGCCATCTCCTATGAGTGTTGACTGGAAGGGGCATGGCTTCACTGGTTTATTGAGGCTGTGAGGGAAAAAGGAAACAAGACTGGGTGAGGTGGTACCACATAACTTAGGTGAGTCCAGAAGGTGATCTTCTGATTCACATGTGTGACAAATCCATTAACTTAAACATTGTCACACACATGCGCTTAGGAGGCAGTCAACAAGCCCAAAGGTGAGTGAAACATCGTGAAACAGGGGGGTTGATGTGCGGTACTAACGTCTCTCTCGCTGTCTTTCTTTTCATCAGACAAAAAGACGAAAAATGATTGCTTAATTCCGGGTTCCAAGATGGCCGCCAAAATGTCACTCTGGCACCTCTAGATGACGTCACTTCCGGCCCTCCCATATGACACTACTACCGGTTCCCTCTGGTAACTACTGTTACCTCATCACTTCCGGTCCACCTTTGATGACGTTGTATCCGTCCCACAGTTTCAACGTCGCCTCCTGCCAACTCACTTCCCTTCTCCATTTTGTCCTCTGTATAAAAACACCATTTTGTGTTGTCCATCCATCCATTATCCAACCCGCTTCATCCTAACTACAGGGTCACGGGGGTCTGCTGGAGCCAATCCCAGCCAACACAGGGCGCAAGGCAGGAAACAAACCACAGGCAGGGTGCCAGCATCATACTAGGGACAATTTAGAATCGCCAATGTACCTAACCTGCATGTCTTTGGGCTGTGGGAGGAAGCCCACGCAGGCACGGGGAGAACATGCAAACTCCACGCAGGGAGGACCCGGGTAATGAACTCAGGTCTCCTAACTGCAAGGTAGCAGCACTACCCACTGTGCCACCGTGCCACCCCATTTTGTATTATCCATCCATCCATTTTCCAACCCGTTGAATCTGAACACAGGGTCACGGGGGTCTGCTGGAGCCAATCCCAGCCATCACAGGGCGCAAGGCAGGAACCAATCCCGGGCAGGGCGCCAACCCACCGCAGGACACACACACCCACACTCACACACCAAGCACACACTACGGACAATTTAGAATCGCCAATCCACCTAACCTGCATGTCTTTGGACTGTGGGAGGAAACCGGAGTACCCGGAGGAAACCCACGCAGACACGGGGAGAACATGCAAACTCCACGCAGGGAGGACCCGGGTAATGAACTCAGGTCTCCTAACTGCAAGGCAGCAGCACTAACCACTGTGCCACCGTGCCACCCCATTTTGCATTATAACAGTATCAAATACTATACCTGGTTTTGATCACTGCAAAAAGTCTTTGCATTTTTTTCTTTTGTCCAACGGACATTACACGGGGACGGTCCCAAAATCTTTTTCTTTGTTGAAGTCTTTTCTATTCCAGGGAATAATCTATTACAGCATGTAAGCAGAATTATAAAGGGTCAGCATTACTGTGATTTGCAAGGCGAGCATCAACTACTGCAGTAAATAAAAAGAAAAAATAACTTTTGTTGAACTTTTCGTTGCTGAATCCTACATGAAAAATAACAAGCTAACTTTATTGCCATTAATAATAATTACTGACTTTGGGAGTGTACTAAATTTAGTACCGGCTTTGTATCCGTTTTAATCAGCAAAAGTGTTCCTGTTCCAAATCATTGGGTTGGTAAAATGTCACATGGAGATCATTGGGTTGGTAAAATGTCACATGGAGATCACGTTTATTTTAACCGATGCAAAAGTTCTGAGGTCACGTTGAGTGTGAGTCGCATTTAATTTGCGGAGTCACGTCTAACAAGTGCAGTTGCTGAGATTTTCCCTCTCTACACCCAGGTCAGTATAGCCGGGCACAGGTCTGCCATTACCGTGAAATCTGCTGATAACACAATGGTAGTGGGTCTTATTTCAAATTGCGACGAGATGAAATCCAGGAAGGAAATCCGAGCCCTGACACGCTGGTACCAGGAAAACTGCCTCTTCCTTAAGAGGTAAGAGCGGACTTCAGAAAGCAAGGAGGCCTACGCTCTCCTGTCATCACCAATGTGGAGAGAGTGAGCAGGTTTAAGTTCCTTGGCGGACATATCAATGAAGAACTCACATGGTATTATTGGTCACACTAAAAAAAGTGGTGAAGGGTGCTCAACAACTCCTGCACCTAAGTCAGGGGTGAGCAGCTGAATTCCTGAAAGGCCACAGTGGCTGCAGGTTTTGGTCTCCTCTTTTAGCCTCCCTTCATTGGCTTACGGTCCGTTTACAGAGTTGATTTTATGTGCTTAAATGGGTTAGTGCCTTCCTGTGTCTATGACCTTTAAACCCTTTTACATTCCATCTTGCCAATTTAGGTCTTCTGATCAGGCTGTCGGTGCAGAGGGCTCGACTGAAACTTAAAGGCGAGTGTGCTTCTGTAACGGCCAACTGCTGGGCTTTGGAACAAACTACCTGCTTATGTCAGGTCTGCTACATCTGTGACCAGTTTTAAATCCAGGTTGAAAAATGCATCCTGTTTCCTTTGGGTTTTAGTTAGATTTGGTTCCTTTAACTGTGAGGATGTGAGACGATGTGGGTTTAGCTCCAGGCTCCCGTCTCCATTTTGGAAACTCTTGAACTCGACACCATCGGTAATGTCATGGGATGAGCTGGGCAGTGAAGAAACAATGAAGCAAGGGGATGGTGCAAAAAAGTGCAAACGTGTTTTATTAAAAAAAAAAAGATCTGTGGTGTCCTAGATGACGGACTCTCTGTCGGGCAAACCACACTTTGTGTCACTCAAGGACTGTGTGAGCAACACTGGCACACCACAATGACCAGGCCGGTCTCGTCTTCTCTTCACTCTCTGCAAATGTAACAGCAGGTCATGTCACTTACAGAAATTCTCAGATGATTCTTCGCTTATGGGGTGGAGAACTTTGTTGCTTGGTGCTAAGCACAGCAAAACCAAGGAACAGCTTATTGACTTTCCGCGCACCAAACAGCCGCTATGTCCAGTCACTATATACCGGGGTGTCCAACTCCGACCTTGGAGGGCTGCAGCGGCTGCAGGTTTTCATTCTAACCCTTCTCCTAATCAGTGACCAGTTTTCACTGCTAATTAACTCCTTTTCCCTTCATTTTAATAGCCCTGTATTTTAAGGATTCAGTCCTCTAAATTGATTTGTTTCTTCATTAAATGGCAGCCAAACAGAAATGAGATGTGAGACAAGCCAAAAGTTGACAAGCTAAATTGGGGCTTCAACAATAACAACATTTACTTTTATAGCACATTTTCATACAAATGATGGAGCTCAAAGTGCTTTACATGATGAAGAAAGAGAAAAAAAGACAAAATAAATAAGAAAATAGAATTAGGGAAGACTAATTAACATAATAGAATAAAAGTAACATGGACAGTGGACAGAAAAAACAAAGAAAAAACTCCAGACGGCTGGAGAAAAAAAAAAAAAATCTGCAGGGGTTCAGAGGCCACGAGACCACCCAGCCCCCTCTAGGCATTCTACCTAACATAAATTACCTCAATCAGTCCTGATTGTATTCAGGATCCTCATGGAAGAAATTGATGATGATGATCACGTGGACTTCTGGCCTTTAATCCATCAATGGAGGGACATCACGGTGCTTTGATCAGGTGGTGGGTGGTGCAGATCGCCACCACAGAAAATTGAAAAATGAACAGAAGAGAGAGTAGGGGTGAGTACGGATTATGAAGCCACTAGGAATGATATTGATAATTCAATGCATATACAGAGTATCAGGGTTACACTAAAATGAATCTATGAGAAAGCCATGTTCAAATAATGAGTTTTCAGCAATTTTTTTAAAATGTGCTCCACTGTATTAGCCTGGCGAATTTCTATCAGTCAGCTATTCCAAATTTTAAGTGCATAACAGCAGAAGGCTGCCTAACCGTTTCTTTTAAGTTTAGTTCTTAGGATTCTAATGGCGCTTTTCCACTGCATAGTACGGCACAGCACGGTTCAGTACAGCTCACCTTTGGTTCGGCTCAGTTCGGCTCGGTTTGCGTTTCGACTGCAGTTTAGTACCGCTTTAGAGTGGGCGGGATTATTCACGTGTCGTTATAGTTGCGCCGCCTCTACTGCCGTGACATCATCGTAAACACGCAACAAACAAACACACAACAATGGAGCATATCGACGGAATGGTGTTCTTCATTCTCGGCATGTGGATGTTTTTAACTGTTTGTAAGTCCGATGGTAGCCGTGTGCGCCCAAGAGCTTAGCAACCTCCTGAAAAACTTTTTCATTCCGCGTCGCCCCCATCCAGCTCTCGCTGGATCCGCTCCTCGGCTACCAACGAAAGGAACGTCTGTACTTCCTCAATAGACCACGAAACAGCCATTTTTGGTTAAAACAAAATGGTGCGTCCAAACCTTCGCTGGCTGTGCTAAAAATCTAGCGGGTCTGTTGTGTCTCGTGTCGCAAATTCAGTGACGCAGTAATGATGATTTTCTCCGGCCAATCAGTGACCAACAGAGTTTACACGTCACGTTTTGGTTCGGCGCTTGGAACCTCGGCTGAGGTGGTACTAAAAAAGGACCAGGTACCAGGTACTGTTCCCAGTGGAAAACCCCCCAAAAGTGAGCTGAACTGAACCGTGTCGTGCCATACAATGCAGTGGAAAAGCGCCATAAGCAGACCCTCATTTGAAGATCTAAGGTTACGATTTGGAGTGTAAGGTGACAGACATTCTGAAATATAAGATGGAGCGAGATTATTGAAGGCTTTGTAAACCATCAGCAGTATTTTAAAGTCAGTTCTAAATGGCACAGGTAACCAGTGTAATGGTGCTAAGACTGGGGTGATGTGCTCAGATTTTCTTTTCCTAGTTAAGATTCTAGCAGCTCCATTCTACACTCGTTGCAATCTATTGATGTCTTTTTTTGGGTGGTCCTGAGAGGAGTGCGTTACAGTAATCTAGTCGACTGAAAACAAAAGCGTGAACTAATTTCTCAGCATCTTGTAATGTCTAACTTTTGCTATATTTCTTAAGTGAAAAAATGTTGTCCTAGTGGTCTGATTAATATGCGATTTAAAATTCAGATCAGAGTCAATAGTTACCCCTAAATTCTTTACCTCCGTCTTGACTTTTAATCCTAATACATTAAGGTTATTTCTAAAAACTGCATTATATCCATTTTTTCCATTTACTAAAATTTCTGTTTTCTCTTTATTTAGTTTGAGAAAATTACTACTCATCCATTCAGAAACACAAGTAATACATTGTGTCAGTGAATCAAGAGAGTCGGGGTCATCAGGTGCTATTGATAAATACAGTTGTGTGTCATTGGCATAGCTGTGGTCGCTCACGTTATGGCCCCGAGATAATCTGACCTAACGGAAGCATGGAGATCGAAAAGAGCAGCGGACCGAGGATAGAGCCTTGTGGAACACCATATAGACTATCAGGTGTCTTTGAAGTATTATTACCACACCTAACAAATACTTTTCTACCTGCCAGGTAGGACGCAAACAAATTTAGGACCCTGCCAGAGAGGCCCACCTATTGACTAAGGCGATTTCTAAGAATATTATGATCAATGGTTTCAAATGCGGCACTCAGATGCAAACCAGTTTCTTAATTAGAAGCCGATTCTTGTTGGTAATTAAACTCTTTATTTATTTCAATGGTTTTTTGTTGACTAAAAAACGGGACTTGTCGTCCTTATTTGGAAAGGTAAGGGTGACCGCCTGGGCTGTAGCAACTACAGGGGGGTAACACTGCTCTTATTGCCAGGTAAGGTCCTTGCTAGGGTCGTCCTTAATAGGATCCGTGATCACCTGCTCACAAACCAGTGACCAGAACAGTCCGGTTTTATGCCTAAGATGTCTACCATCGACTGCATCCTGGCACTGAGGGTTCTCATGAAGCACAAACGCGAATATCGGCAGAGTTTCTTTGCAGCCTTTGTTGATTTTCACAATGTGTTTGACTCAATTGCTCGAGCTGCCCTATGGGACATCCTGAGGGTTCATAGGATCCCCTCAAGGTTGCTGGATATCATGGCCGGCCAGTACACTGGTACTGTGGATGCTGTGCAGAGTGGAGGAAGAACCTCTGCATTTTTCCCAGTTGATTCTGGGGTTTGTCAGCAGTCTGTTCTGCTCCTACTCTGTTCAATGCTTGGTGTTGGGCAAAGTCGTGGGGTCCAGCGGCTGTGGGGCATCTGTTGATGAAGAAAGATTCACAGATCTTGAATTTGCTAACGATGCTGTGATCTTCGCGGAGTCAATGGAGGTTCTGATCGAGGCGCTCGACAGACTGAGTGAGGAGTCTGAGTGTCTGGGCTTGTGAGTGTCCTGATAAAAACCAAAGAGCCAGGCCTTTAATGACCTCTTAGGCACGGCCATCAGCAGTGTGTCTGTCTGTGGAGAGAGTGTCGACCTCGTCGAGAGGTTTACTTACCTCAGCAGTGACATTCATGACTCTGGTGACTCTTCCTATGAAGTCAGTAGATGGATTGGGAGTGCATGGGGTGTCATGAGGTCACTGGAAAGGGGTGGGTGGCGCTCCCGATATCTATGCAAAAGGACGAAGGTCCAAGTCCTTAGAGTCCTGCTGCCTTCCTGTCTTGCTATGTGGCTGAGAGACATGGACGCTATCCAGTGACCTGAGACGAAGACTGGACTCCTTTGGTCCTGTGTCTCTTTGGAAAATCCTTGGGTACCACTGGTCTGAATTTGTGTTGCTCATGGAGTCCCGAATGAGGCGCATGACCTGCATTGTGAGGGAGCGTCAGTAACGGCACTACGGCCATGTGGCGCGTTTCCCCGAGGGTGATCCGGCTCGTCAGATCCTCATTGTTGGGGACCCCAGTGACTGGACCAGGCCAAGGGGCCACCCACGTAACACCTGGCCGCGGCAGATAGAGGGTCATTTCCGGAGGGCGGAACTGGACCTCGTGTCTGCCTGGGGGGTTGCAAACTGGGATCCCGAGCTATTTTGTCATGTACTGTGTGCGGCAACACACTGTACCAGTGCAGGCTCCCCAACTTCATTTGACTTGACTTGACTTGTGTGGCGGACGGCTGGGGGTGGTACCCAGCCGGGACGCCCAGGAGGACTTCAGGAGGGCTTATGCCTCCTCCAGACCACGAGGGGGTGACCGCCCTGGTTGCACTGGGGGCCACGGGTGCAGAGCTTGGAAGCTCAACCCTGTAGGGGCCCGTGGTCACCCGGTGACTGAAGAACCCTGGACCTCAGCACTTCCGCCACACCAGGAAGTGCAGGGGGGAAGAAGACTGGGGACACCCGGAGGGCTTCCGGGTCCGCAGCTGGCACTTCCGCCACACAGGGGTGTGTCCGTAGAGGACTGCCGGGAAGCAGCTGGAGCCCATCCGGGCTGGTATATAAGGGCTGAGAGAGAGGCGGCCAAAAGGAAGGCACTGGAGAGTGAGGCCTGGACTTTGGGGGATCGGTGATGGAGGCACTGGGTTGTGCACTGGACTTGTGTAAATATTGTAAATGTTGGGTGCAAAACCGTTGTCCGTCTGTCTGTGTCCGGGTCCCGTTCCACACTTGACTTGTTGGTGCTCTCATTCTCCCACGGCAGACATTTCCAAGACGGTTGATTTTGCTGTTCTAAGAATGCCATCAAAATGTTTTGGTGACCTGCGAGATCAGCCTGACTGAGACCTTCACCTTTCTTTATTTTCAGATCTTGTGTGATGGGCACAGGTGAGCTGGTCAGGTGGCATTTTGTGTCTCCTTATTGTTGGGCTGTTAATTAAGGACAAATAAACAAGTAAGGAGTCTGAGTCAAGTTAAGTAAAACTAAGGCAAAAGAAGTTAAATAGTAGAAAAAGAAAACCAGTCATTAACTCTTTCAGGGCTGATATCGACTTTTGTCACAATTCAGGGGTAGAGGATGGTAATCAGTTGTAAACTGCGACAAAACTCGCCCTTCCATTTTAGTTCGACTCTCTTTGCTATTAGGAAAGTTAAGTCGCTTTTTTGATTTGACCAAGATTTCATGCGTGAGTAAAGAAGAGCAAACAATTTCTAAAATGGCATCGACATCTGGCGAGAGACTAAAGCGGATATGCAAATTAAAATACTCCATGACCATTTTACATATTATCGCTGAATCGGATTCTGACTTGAAATTTAATGCAACTGATCAGAAGATGAAGATTGAAAACATAAGTGAGGTACCGGCATCAGACGATCAGTCCCCAGCTGATCTTGTGGTGATGAAAACGTTTGGGTAGCTGATGCACCTACAGCAGCATTTGCCTGGGAGGACCGTCACTTATGATGACCAGAGGTACAAACCATATTGCGTCACACTGTGGCTGCCATCACTGCCTACCTGCTTTGCAAAGACAGCCAAGGCAGCCAGCCCATCGTGTATTCCTTGCTGGCCATTGAGGTACCCCTGCGCAGCCACAGAGATGCCAAATATGCATCCATGAAACATCTATGAAACCATTGCTTTTCATAAAACTGAGTTTTCTGGAAAAAATATTCAGCCCTCAATGAGTTAAATAAGAAGTTGGAATAAAAACCTGCAGTCACTGCGGCCCTTCAGGACCGGACTTGGACGCCCCTGCTATATACATTGATAACATTTGATTCTTTACAATAATAATCTGCATGTTTATGTTACCTGCTTTATCATTTTTGATATCACCTGATGAAGGCTGCTCCGTTGTGTCTTTAATCTTCTCTCCTTTTCAACACAGAAATCACCTTTAACCATTTTTTTTCAATTATACACAATATATACTCAGCAAAAAAAGAAACGTCCCTTTTTCAGGACTGTGTATTTCAACAATAATGTTTTAAAAATCCAAATAACTTTACAGATCTTCATTGTAAAGGGTTTAAACAATGTTTTCCATGCATGTTCAATTAACCATAATCAATTAATTAACATGCACCTGTGGAATGGTCGTTAAGACCTTAACAGCTTACAGAAAGTAGGCATTTAAGGTCACAGTTCTGAAAACGCAAGACACTAAAGAGACTTGTCTACCGACTGTGAAAGATGCCCAGGGTCCCTGCTCATCTGCGTGAACGTGCATTAGGCATGCTGCAGGGAGGCATGAGGACTGCTGATGTGGCTAGGGCAATAAATTGCCATGTCCGCACTGTGAGACGCCTAAGACAGCGCTACAGGGAGACAGGAAGGACAGCTGATCATCCTCGCAGTGGAAGACCACGTGTAACAACACCTGCACAGGATCGGTACATCCGAATACCACACCTGCGTGACAGGTACAGGATGGCCACAACTACTGCCCGAGTCCCACCAGGAACACACAATCCCTCCATCAGTGCTCAGACTGTCCGCAATAGGCTGAGAGAGGCTGGACTGAGGGCTTGTAGGCCTGTTGTAAGGCAGGTCCTTACCAGACATCACCAGCAACAACGCCGCCTATGGGCACAAACCCACCTTCGCTGGACCAGACAGGAGTGGCAAAAAGTGCTCTTCACTGATGAGTCACGGTTTTGTCTCACCAGGGTGATGGACGGATTTGTGTTTATCGTCGAAGGAATTGAGCACGTCTGGGACCTGTTGGATCGCAGGGTGAGGGTTAGGGCCATTCCCTCCAGAAATGTCCAGGAACTTGCAGGTGCCTTGGTGGAAGAGTGGGGTAACATCTCACAGCAAGAACTGACAAATCTGGTCCAGTCCATGAGGAGGAGATGCACTGCAGTACTTCAAGCAGCTGGTGGCCACACCACATACTGACTGGTACTTTTGGTTTTGAGCCTCCCTTCATTCAGGGACACATTGTGAAACATTTTTAGTTGATGTCTTATGGTGTTGACTCTTTTACTGTTCATAGAAATATTTACACATTAAGTTTACTGAAAGTAAAAACAGTTGAAAGTCAGAGGACGTTTCTTTTTTTGCTGAGTATATATCAGCAAGTGCTACTAATATGTATACACGCTGTTTGTTGTGTTGTGTTTCTTCTTGTGAACCGAAACTGTTCCTAAATCTACTGGTGCGATCACCGGTGGTTCTGTACTGTTTGCCAGAGGAAGGAGTGAGAAAATAGCTGTGTGGGATGGCTGAGGTCTTTAATTATCCTAATTGCCTTTCTAAGTCAGCACATGTTCTTTATGCGCCATGAATAGAAGGCAGCTGGGTGCCAGTAATACTCTGTGTCGCCTTCACAACCCTCGGCGCTGCTTTATATTCTTGGGCTGAGCAGGTGCCACACCAGGACGTGATGCTGCCAGTGAAGATGGACTCCATTGTGCAGTTTGTGAGAACGTCTGAGGACATACGCCTTTTTGACAAGAGATACAATGTGTTGTGCCCACTTCAGTTTATCAAGAAATTTTAAGTTGCCCATTTTCGCCACAGCATCCCCTCCTATGTAAATGGAAGTGTGGTCTGCCTCCTGCTTCCTGAAGTCTTTGACCAACTCTGTGGCTTGGCTGACATTTTGTTGTATGAGGGAAAGTGGAAGACTGCATGGAGAAGATGAGCAGCCTGTGTAGGGTCAGTTCCTGCCTTGTCCCTAATGCTGTCAGGATTGCTTAGAAAAATAGATGGAACCCGTGAGAGAGTTGAATTATTCCTGGAAATGAAATTCTTTATCATGTACTGAGGTTTCATCTACAAAAGGACTTTCGATACCACTGACTCTGACAATGTGAAGATCTTCCAACATACAGAACCAGTCCAGTAGGAGCTGTTAAGTGTTCTTTCCTTAGCAAATTGGATTTCGAGTTTTCTGTACTGGACAGTGCTGGGGTAACAGACAAGGCCCCAGTTAGAGGAGGTTTGACTTTGTAAAATGAAGAAATTAATTAACAACAAATGCATCTGACTGGACTGTAGTTTTACATTGGATTTAAAATGAAATGTCCAATAAACCTTTAATGGTTAATGAAAGTTAAAGGGGTGGGTGTTGTGGTTGCATTTGACATCTGCCTATAAACATTAATTAAAAAGTGGGAGTGCATTCTCTTTATAGTTCTTTAATGTGCTGTTGCATGTTACATACAACACCACTGAGTACTAAGAAGCGTCTTTTCTGTTTAAATGTGCAACGGAGAATCTTAACATTCTCAACGGGCTTAAAGCAAATCAACAAAAACCAAGGGCGCCCTCTGGTGGGCAAACAAAGGTATGACCTTCATATCAGCGTTGCTAACCCTGTGCTGGTGTACTTGTATGGAATTCAAATTCAGCATAAGTTTAACCCCTGAAACTTTATAACTAACTGCTTCGTCCATTAAACATTTAAAACATGTATCTTGTCTTTATAAACAGGCACAAATATTTCAATTAACTGTTCATTATTCTTTGCAGCATCTTTCTACAGTAGGCACCATAAAAAAGCACTTTATTAAGACAGAAACATTACACAATTTCTTATACAGTGTATAAGTGTATATTATATATATATATATATATAGGTATGTATGTATATAAAATTTAATGTCTTTATTTGTTTTTTTACAGACAGACAGACAGACAGATAGATAGATAGATAGATAGATAGATAGATAGATAGATAGATAGAGATGAAAGGCACTATATACTAGATAGATAGATAGATATTAAAGGCACTATATAATAGATAGATAGATAGATAGATAGATAGATAGATAGATAGATAGATAGATAGATAGATAGATAGATAGATAGATATGAAAGGCACTATATAATAGATAGATAGATAGATAGATAGATAGATAGATAGATAGATAGATAGAGATGAAAGGCACTATATACTAGATAGATAG
Organism: Polypterus senegalus; assembly: GCF_016835505.1. Taxonomy (NCBI): domain Eukaryota; kingdom Metazoa; phylum Chordata; class Cladistia; order Polypteriformes; family Polypteridae; genus Polypterus; species Polypterus senegalus. The sequence goes on along the minus strand of NC_053160.1, from coordinate 180,567,451 downwards.
ATAGATAGATAGATAGATAAATATGAAAGGCACTATATAATAGATAGATAGATAGATAGATAGATAGATAGATAGATAGATAGATAGATAGATAGATAGATAGATATGAAAGGCACTATATAATAGATAGATAGATAGATAGATAGATAGATAGATAGATATGAAAGGCACTATATAATAGATAGATAGATAGATATGAAAGGCACTATATAATCGATAGATAGGTGTACACACACTATAGTCTGGACACACACCAGAAGGACTAGAAAAGAAGAAAATTAAAAGGAAAATTAGAAAGAGAAACGTCCAACTTGGCAGGCAGTCTCAGTCACGGTGAGGCACTATACAGACCTCTAGGGGGTCCAGAGTGCGTCCCATAACTGAGCTTGCCCTTGTGATTCAGTGGGCATTTCTTGGCTGTTTGTGTGGCTAACGTGTGGTTTGTATTTTGAATTGTGGCCTCAGTGTTTCTGTTCATGAAGTCTTCTGCTGATACTCATCTCTGCCACATCCTCATCTCCCTCCTGAAGTCTGTCTCTGGTCTGTCAGACAGGTGTTTGGGTCTTTTTCTTGACCACAATGTGGATTCTTCTGTCATCATCAGTGGTGGTCTTCCTTGGCCTACCAGTCCCTTTGTGATTACTGAGCTCACCAGTGTGTTTTTCCTTCTTCGTGATATTCCGGACAGTTGATTTTGGTCATCCTAAGGTTTTACAGATGGTGGTTTAACTCTTGTCTTTCATCCTCATAATGGCTTCTTTGACTTTCATTGGCAGAGCTCATGTCCTCATGTTGAACAATGGCAGCTACAGACTCCAAAGGGGTAGAAGCAAGCTGAAGTACCTGATGAAGCACTGAAACCCACCTGGAGAATCACAAACACCTCTTATGTCAAATTTTCCAAAACATTATGGTGACCTGAAATGCGGGGACCGTGTAAGAAAAAGTGTTGTCGTTTCTACATGGTGTGACTGAAATGTCTGCAGATCCCCTTAAATTAAAGTCTGTAATGTGCACTTTAATCACGACGTCTGAATTGTTTGGTTTGTAATTTTAAACTGCAGAGCAGAGGTGTAAATCGAGGAAAAATGTGTCTTTGTCTCAAACATTATGGAGGGCACTGCGTAGGCCAAAATGTCATGTGAAGTTTTAATTTAGTGTTAACGATCTTTGTGTACAACACAGAACTCATTTTCGGCGATGAGCACTAAATAAACAGAGCCGATTGTAGGATGTCTGAACCAAATGACCAGACTATGCAGGTCCTTAGATTACATGGACAGTGGGTTACAGGTGCAGATGTGTAAGGGTCTATTAGAGCCATCAGACAATTCACATTGAACTCAAGTGCCACATAAGGACATTTCTCCTGGGTGTTCCCTGTCACAAGCAAAGCCACAACTTCTGCCTGCAGTCCATGAAGCTATACTTAGACATGCCTTACCGTGACAGCACTTCATCGGGTAGCTTTCCAACTGTCTATTCTCTTGGAGTTTCATTATCACACTGCACGCCTCGACATCGGCCAGCTTTAGGTGGTGTGCCGTCTAAGGGCCACATTAAAGAGGAATTTGGGTTCCACACCATGCAGCAGCTTCCAGATCGTAGCCACCACTAATTATCACAAACTGCAAACTATTGGTTTCATTTATTTTTGGTCTTTGCTTTTTTTAACATGGGAGTTACAAAGAAAATTCAACAACCCACCACTATCGTAGAGAGAATTTTACATTTCCTTAATAGTCATTTTGCTTTTCCAAACCTGGATGAAGCCCTGCTGCCAAGCCATGCTGTAAAGTGAAATAAATGGCAGATAAGCACCTCCTTCTCCTGTGAACAGCGCCCTGTCAGCGTGGCACAGCTCAGGCTCAGGGTGTAGCAGCCCAGTCTCCTACCCTCCTGCAGGGTATACCCTAGGTGGCAGAAAGAGACTGGAATATCTAAAACAAAAGAAAAAAGAACTGGAGAAATGGAAGAATTTCCAATAAAAACTATGGGTGGCTCAGTGAGGGATTTGAAGTCTTTGTGCTTTAAGCTTCCACTTTAGGTTCAAGACGTAGCATTGCAGTTCAGATTTCCTTTGCCTTTTGAATACGATAGTTTATTCAAATTAAAGTCAATGACCATCTCACTTAAAGATCACTGCCATTTGCTTTTTCATCATTTCTCTGAAGCTATTTTTTCATAACTGGACTGGAAATGTGTGTTTATATCTATTTATTTCTTTGTTTGTGTATTTCATAAATAATAATAACAAATAAAGTATCTATCTATCTATCTATTACAAAACTAATAACTGGGCAAACTCTGTCACCTGAGTTACATAAATAATTCCATATTTTAATGTTAGAATACTGGTCGGTGTAATGGCTAACACAGGCTATACTGTAGAGTGAGCCAAGGGTGCCAACTTTGTGATTTTATTTAGTGTTTTTACAGTAAACTCCTTAGCAGGGTATCTATCTGTTTATTTCATCCAGGTCCTTCTCAAAGGTTTAGTTTTCTTGGTCAATATTTAGAAAAGGTACGGCTGTTTTAAATGGAATCAGTAAAGTTCCCTGCTAAGGAGTTTACTGTAAAAACACTAAATAAAATCACAAAGTTGGCACCCTTGGCTCACTCTACAGTATAGCCTGTGTTAGCCATTACACCGACCAGTATTCTAACATTAAAATATGGAATTATTTATGTAACTCAGGTGACACAGTTTGCCCAGTTATTAGTTTTGTAATAGGCTCTGGTATCATAGATAGATAGATAGATAGATAGATAGATAGATAGATAGATAGATAGATAGATAGATAGATAGATAGGAAAGGCACTATATAATGGATAGATAGATAGATAGATAGATAGATAGATAGATAGATAGATAGATAGATAGATAGATAGATAGATAGATAGTGCACATAGTGAGTGACATACTCTGCAGGAGTGTTTTTTATTTTTTTGCGTATTATTGCTGAACCGGACTCTGACTTCTCGGACTCGGATTTTGATGCAAACGATATGGAAATCAGAAATGAAAGGCAGGTTAACTGCATGAGCTGACCAGCTCCCAGCTGACTGTAGTGCTGAGCAGACTTCTGTAGCTGATGTGCCAACGGTGACATGTGCCCTGGGAGGACCACACAGACGTAGATCCGTGGCTACTGGACTTCATCACACGACACAGTGTACTGGCGGACCTTCAGATTATCGGCCACTGGAGTCCTTCCAGCCAGAAAGTGCCTTTCAGCTTACGAATGATGAGACAGACAGGAATGTAATAAGTTTGGGAATTTACACACTGTTTTGGGGCTCACGGGCAGAAAAAAGAGAGTTGTTTGTTGTAAAGAAGTATTTCATGCTGATTTATGTGTGCAAAACCATTGCTTTGGAAAAATATTCAGCACTGGGACAAAAGAAAAAAAAAATTAGCCCTGAAAGAGTTAATAAAGGGATAAGTGCCTGTGTGTCCGTCCAATTGCTATATCTGTGTCATTCCAACAAATGGTGCACCACAAACATTCACCTTAATAAAAGGACAAGTGTCTGTGTGTCTGTGTGTCCGTCCAATTGCTATATCTGTGTCATTCCAACAAATGGTGCACCACAAACATTCACCTTAATAAAAGGATGTCTGTGTGTCTGTCCAATTGCTATGTCTGAGTCATTCCAACAGATGGTGCATCACAAGCATTCACCTTAATTAAAGGATAGGTGCCTGTGTGTCTGTTTGGTGGCTATGTCTCTGCCATTCCAAATGACAGTGCATCACAAACATTGGTAGTGATGCATGTTGTTACTACAAATGTTTGTAATGTTGGAATGACAGATGCAATGCATTTAATTACCACTGTACATACATTACAAAACACATTCCAGTAGATGATGCATTGCAAACATTAATGCAGAGGTCTACATTGAATACATAGATATTAACTCATCTTAGACATATAGCACACCTTAGTAAAAGAACGATTGTCCCGTGTCCTTCTGGTTGCTACACTATATGTACAAAAGTATTGGGACGCACCTCTTAATTATTTGATTCAAGTGTTTCAACCAGACCCGTGCCACAGGTATATAAAATCAAGCACCTAGCCATGCAGTCTCCATTTACAAATATTTGTAAAACAAAACGGGTCATTCCGAAGAGCTCAGTGACTTCAAGTGTGGTACTCTGAAACGAAAAGACGGTTTGTGAAATTTCACCCTTGCTGGATATCCCACGGTCAGCTGTAAGTGGTTTTATTGGAAAGTGGAAGCGTTTTGAAAGAACAGCAACTCAGCCACAAAGTGGAAGTGACAGAGCGGGGTCAAAAGCTGCTAAGGTGCATGGTGTGTAAAAGTCACCAACGCTCTGCTGACTCCACAGCTGAAGACATCCAGATTTCCACTGGCATTAATGTAAGCACAAGAAACTTCACGGAATGAGTTTCCGTGGCCGAACAACTGCATGCAAGCCTCACATCACAAAGTTCAATGCCAAGCGTCGGATGGGGTGGTGTAAAGCAAACCGCCACTGGATTGTGGAGCAGTGGAAATGAATTCTATGGAGTGACGAATCACGCTTCTCGGTTTGGCAGTCAGATGGGCGAGTCTGGGTTTGGCAGATGCTGGGAGAACATCACCTGCCTTACTGCATTGTGCCAACTGTTAAGGTTGGTGGAGGAGGGATACTGGTGGGGGGCTGTTTTTCAGGATTTAGACTAGGCCCCTTACTTCCAGTGAAAGGCAATCTTAATGCTTCAGAATACCAAGACATTTTGGACAATGCTATACGTCCAACTCTGTAGAAACAGTTTGGGGAAGACCCTTTTCTATTCCAGCATGTCTGTGCCCCAGTGGACAACGTAAGGTCCATAATGACATGGTTGGATGAGTTTGGTGTGAAAGAACTTGAGTGGCCCACGCAGAGCCCTGACCTCAACCCCATCAAACACCTATGGGTTGAACTGGAATGGAGAAGGCAAGTCAGGTCTTCTCGGCTAATATCAGCGCCTGACCTCATAAGTGAATGAATGGGCAGAAATTCCCACAGAAACACACCAGAATCTTGTGAAAAGCCTTCCAAGAAGAGTGGAAGCTCTTATAGCTGCAAAGGTGGGACCGACTCCATATTAAAGTCCATGGATTTGAAGGCAATATCTTTATAGTCTCTGTTGGTGGAATGGTCAAGCATCCCAATACTTTTGTCCATATAGTGTACTAGGGGACCTTGCCCCCTACGCACTTCGCTCACCAACCCCTGCCACTTCACATCTCTGCCGCTCGCATTGTGAAGAGGGGGGCTGAACACACCCCAAGAAGATGCGGTCGCTCCCCCGATAACCCCTGTTAAAGGGTGATACAATGGGAAACAAATACAGTTTTTTGTTTACCTCTTCTTTGCTCGATCAACTGCTGGCTTAATGCTGCTGCCGTGCCGTGTGATCTGCATCTCGTGCGGCGATTCGAATGTTTAAAAGCCTGTACAGCAGCTGTACTTTTGTCTCAGTGCCTTGTCTCTCTTCTCCCCCACACATCCTCTGCATACTTCTGTCATATCACCTACACTCACCTAAAGGATTATTAGGACCACCATACTAATATGGTGTTTGGCCCCCTTTCGCCTTCGGAACTGCCTTAATTCTACGTGGCATTGATTCAACAAGGTGCTGAAAGCATTCTTTAGAAATGTTGGCCCATATCAATAGGATAGCATCTTGCAGTTGATGGAGATTTGTAGGATGCACATCCAGGGCATGAAGCTCCCGTTCCACCACATCCCAAAGATGCTCTATTGGGTTGAGATCTGGTGACTGTGGGGGCCATTTTAGTACAGTGAACTCATTGTCATGTTCAAGAAACCAATTTGAAATGATTCGAGCTTTGTGACATGGTGCATTATCCTGCTGGAAGTAGCCATCAGAGGATGGGTACATGGTGGTCATGAAGGGATGGACATGGTCAGAAACAATGCTCAGGTAGCCCGTGGTATTTAAACGATGCCCAATTGGCACTAAGGGGCCTAAAGTGTGCCAAGAAAACATCCCCCACACCATTACACCACCACCACCAGCCTGCACAGTGGTAACAAGGCATGATGGATCCATGTTCTCATTCTGTTTACTCCAAATTCTGACTCTACCATTTGAATGTCTCAACAGAAATCGAGACTCATCAGACCAGGCAACATTTTTCCAGTCTTCAACTGTCCAATTTTGGTGAGCTCGTGCAAATTGTAGCCTCTTTTTCCTATTTGTAGTGGAGATGAGTGGTACCCGGTGGGGTCTTCTGCTGTTGTAGCCCATCCGCCTCAAGGTTGTGCGTTTTGTGGCTTCACAAATGCCTTGCTGCATACCTCGGTTGTAACGAGTGGTTATTTCAGTCAAAGTTGCTCTTCTATCAGCTTGAATCAGTCGGCCCATTCTCCTCTGACCTCTAGCATCAACAAGGCATTTTCGCCCACAGGACTGCCGCATACTGGATGTTTTTCCCTTTTCACACCATTCTTTGTAAACCCTAGAAATGGTTGTGCGTGAAAATCCCAGTAACTGAGCAGATTGTGAAATACTCAGACCGGCCCGTCTGGCACCAACAACCATGCCACGCTCAAAATTGCTTAACTCGCCTTTCTTTGCCATTCTGACATTCAGTTTGGAGTTCAGGAGATTGTCTTGACCAGGACCACACCCCTAAATGCATTGAAGCAACTGCCATGTGATTGGTTGATTAGATAATTGCATTAATGAGAAATTGAACAGGTGTTCCTAATAATCCTTTAGGTGAGTGTATGTTCATATATTCAATCTCTTTTCGCTTTTACCTTTTTGTCAATATCACATTGAATTTTGGATTTCCATCGTGACAACGTAACGTATAACTTCTCATGAGTGAATATCATTTTGGGTGAAACGTTTCCTTATTTTTCTTCAGTATTTCTGGTGAGAGAAGAGGAGAGGCAGTAATGCTCAATAATAACCCTTTATCTTGTGAGAATTGACTCACCTTACGGCTTGTTGGCTCCCTCCTAAGTGCTCGTGTGTGACACGTGGATTTCAGTAGGAATAACGAGAAGCAAAGAACTGAGTGCACACCTCTGTTCATTAATGGTACTACACTGGAGAGGGCTGAGTGTTTCAAATACTTGGGAATCATCATCACAAATGACTTAACATGGTCCACACACACTGGCATTCTGGTGAGAAAGACAAGGCAGCGTCTTTCTACATCTCAGACGACTGAAGAAATTCAGAGTGCCAAAGGGAGTCCTAATGAAAACAAACTGGCAGGATGCATCACTGTCTGGTATGGAAACGACTGAAAGAAACGACCAGACAGCGCTGTGGAGAGCAGAGCACTCGGCTGAGCACCATGAGATATCACTACCAACCCTACAGGACCACCTGTATACAAAAAGGTGCATTATCAAGGTAGCCAGGATCAGGAAGGACTCCTCTCACCCTTTTTACAGACAGTTTTAAAGGTGAAAATCTGGAAGGAAACTCCACTGCTGTAAGCCAAGAACAGTAAGACTGAGAAATGGACATCTTGTCAGGCTCTCCTCAAAACTGTAGATATAATCAATCTGTTATTTATGTTTAACTATTTGTTATTTAACAATACTTTTTTTTGTTTTAAGCATCTATATATTGTCACAAGAACGAGACATTGACAGATAAAGAGTTGGGGCAGCCACCCGTATATTGTGGTATCCTGGCTGCAAAAGTCGTTTTCTTTCAGTAAAATACAGAGCACTGAAGTGCACACAACCGAGTCCAAAACAAGACTAAAGAAACAAAGGAAAAGGGGCAGGTTTTAAAGGGGGAGACAGGAAGTGAGGTCGTATGGATCCGCACGTGGTCTTCCACCATTGGCTCAGTAGCGGAGGTGACATCAGAGGGACTGGAGCTGGTGTGGCCGACTTCCATTGGCTCAGTCCCGGAAGTGATGTCAGGTGATCCAGGTGAAATCCCCCGGGGATGGTCTACAGGCAAGGGAGAAAAGAGTCAGTGCACTCTGCCACACCCGGCATGCCTCGAACTGCCTTCACTCAAGCCCTTTAGCTGCCTCCCATGCGCGTGTGTGACAAGGCCCCCTTAGCCCAGACCCGGCGGGTCGGGCGACCTAACCGAGAGGTCGTGAACCCGAGAAGAGCATCAGCGTTGGCGTGGAGCGCCCGGCGATGAACGGCGAAAACTTATGCGGCTGCAGGTCAAGAAACCACCGGGTGACCCGCGGATTCGACTCCTTGTGGAGGGCCATCCACTGTAGGGGTGCATGGTCCGTGACAAGGGTGAATTCCCGGCCCAACAGGTAGTACCTCAGCTGAGTAATCGCCCATTTAATCGCCAGAGCCTCCCTCTCCACCGCAGCATACCTGGTCTTCCGGTCCAACAGTTTCCGGCTCAGGAACATGATGGGGTGCTCCACACCATCGACGCTTTGGCTCAGCACGGCCCCAGGCCTGTGTCCGAAGCGTCCGTCTGGAGGATGAAAGGCAAAGAAAAGTTAGGTGCCATCAAAACAGGTGTGGACGTAAGGGCCTGCTTTAAGTCACCAAATGCAGCGCCTGTTTTTCAGTCCATACCACAATGTTGGGGCCCTCTTCTTTGTTAAATCAGTCAAGGCGCCGCTCTCTCCGAAACCGGGTACAAACCGGCGGTAGTACCCGCTAACCGAAAGGCTTGGACTTGCCGCTTGGTTCATGGACGGGCCATTTCAGAATGGCATCAATTTTGGAGCACTGTGGCCTTACGGTACCCCGACCCACCAGGTAGCCTAAATATTTGGCCTCGCTTAATCCAAGAAGCATTTCTTGGGATTAATCCGAGCCCGCCTCACCAAGTGTCCGTAATACCGCTTGGACATGCTGTAGGTGTTCCTTCCATGTGCTGGAATAGATGACCACGTCATCTAGGTAGGCAGCACTGTATGAGTTATGAGGCCGAAGCACTTTGTCCACCAGGCGCTGAAAGGTTGCTGGAGCCCGTGTAACCCAAATGGAAGGACACGATACTGCCAGTGTCCGCTAGGGGTACTAAGCGCGTTTTCCTTCGGAGTCCGTTAAAGGAACCTGCCAGTACCCTTTCGTCATGTCAAGTGTGGTCAGGTATTGAGCCTGTCCAAGCCTCTCGAGGAGGTCGTCCACGCGTGGCATTGGATAAGCATCAAATTGGGAGACTTGATTAAGCCGACGGAAGTCATTGCAGAACCTCCAACTTCCGTCAGGCTTACCGACGAGCACAATGGGGCTGGACCAGGGACTATAACTTTCCTCAATCACACCTAGCTCCAGCATGCGCTTGATCTCAAGCTCCACTTCAGCCTTTTTTGCCTCGGGAAGGCGATCGGGCGTTCTCGGACAACAACCCGGGCTCTGTCACGATGTTGTGCTCAATCAGAGAGGTCCTTCCGGGTTCTCACTGACTACCTCCCGAGCGGTCCGGATAACTGTTTCCAGCTCCTGCCGCTGTCTGGGACTTAAGTCCGTGCGGTTAAGGTCGTGTGTGTGGCGAAGAGTGGCGGGCTGGCGGAGGAGGGATCGGGGTCCCTGTCCTTCCACGGTTTCAGCAGGTTCACATGATAAACCGCTCCTTTGGCCGGCGATTGGGTTGACTCACCAAATAGTCGACCAGTCCCTTCCTCTCCTTAACTTCGTAGGGGCCCTGCCAGTGGGCAAGCAATTTAGAGTGGGAGGTAGGCACTAGGACCATGACCCGATCTCCGGGCGGAACTCCCGAAGAGACGTGCCGCGGTTGTAGTACCGGGCCTGCGCTGCTTGAGCCTCCTCCATGTGACTTTTAAGGACAGGCCGAATTTTTCCAAATCTATCGCGTAACTGCGCGATATATTCCAGTATGTTTGTGGAGGGAAGAGCCTCTTCTTCCCAGCCTTCTTTCAAAATATCTAATATGCCCGAGGTTGTCGCCCGTATAGTAGTTCAAAGGGGAGAACCCGTGGAGGCTTGTGGGACTTCCGATAGGCAAAAGGACGAGGGGAGGAGCTGATCCCAGTTCCTTCCATCCTCGCTGACCACCTTACGCAGCATTTGCTTGAGAGTTTGATTAAACCTCTCTACTAATCCGTCGGTTTGAGGATGATACACGAGGTCTTTAAATGCTTTATTTTCAGTAATCTGGCAGTCTCCTTGAACGTTTCCGAGGTGAAGGGGGTCCCCTGGTCTGTCAAGACTTCTTTGGGGATCCCCACGCGAATACCCTAGTAATTCCCGTGCGATGGCTTTAGAGGTAGCTGGCGCAACGGAACAGCTTCGGGTATCGTGTAGCGTAATCCACGAGGACTAAAATGTACTTGTGTCCTCGGGCTGAGGGCTCCAGGGTCCCACCAGGTCGACCCGATTCTGTGGAAGGAACGTCAATCAGTGGAATAGGAATGAGAGGAGCACGGTCCCTCCTAGGAATTTGTCGCAGTTGACACTCCGGGCAGGAAGCGCAAAAGCGACGAACCTCCTCATTAATTCCTGGCCAGTAGAAACGGAGCTTGATCCGCTCCAGAGTTTTTTCGGTGCCCAGGTGGCCACCTAGGAGGTGGGCGTGTGCTAGCTCACAGACCTGCCGCCGGAAGGTACGCGGCACTAGCAGCAGCCTCGTCTCCTGCCCGTCATGCATTGCTACACGGTAAAGGAGGTCATTATCTAGCACAAAGTAGGGGCCCTGTGGCATCGACTGATTAGTGCGCTGGCCATTGACAAGGACCACTGCATTTTTTACAAACTTCAGGGAGTCATCATTCCATTGCTCCCTTCTAAAAGAAGCCGGGCGTTTCTTTAAATTGGAACCGCAACACGGAGAGAGGGTCAGCGTCGACCTCAATGGGCGTGGTTTCCTCCCGCTCCGCCTCGGCGTTGGTGGATGGCGTTTTATCCCGCGTCGGCCCGGGAGTTGCCACGCCAGTCAGGGCGACTGCTTCGTCTCTCTCTGCCGGCTGATTACACGGCGTGGAGGCAGCTTGAGACGGGTTATCTCCGTCCATAACGAGGCCCAAATTAACCCCGGGAGTGGTATGTGTCTCACCGCTTTTGATTTTAGACCAGTCCCCCTAGTATCACCGGGTGTGGAGGATCAGGTAGGACGCTACGGTGAGCTTACTGAACTGACCCTCCGTAACTGATGACACAGCGGCGGACCTGTACCAGCGGATGTCTCCGTGGACACAGGTTATACCGGTCTTAAATTTAGCCACTGTTGCGGTTGCACAAGCGGCGGGCAACAATGAAATGTTGCTGCGGAGTCGAACAAACCTGTGGTCTTGTGTCCGTTGGCGATCACCACGCCAGTATGTGGGACCGCCAGCGGATTAGCCAGAGCACACCAACCCTCCTCACCCTCCACCTGCATTCCTCCTTGCCTCCAAGCGGTTTGCGCCCGCGCCGGGACGCCAATACGGGCTCCGGATTGTACAGGGTGGGGCTAGGTCTTGGAACATACCCGGCTGAGTTTGACATGAGGACGGTTCTGCTCCCCAGAGTGTGAGGCCGCCCTCTGCGTCTCCATAAGCTCTATGAGCTCAGCATGTTCTTGAACCTCGCCCCAAACCGGCTGGGTGAAGCCACGGGAAGCGCTTCCAGGAGCAGATAGCAAGCTACCTGCTCTATTATTTGGTAGGGCGTGTTTTCAAATGGCGTAGCCAATGCCCTACCATTGCCCATAAGGACCAGGCTTGTTTGTTGGTTGGCCGTCAGGGTCCAACCTCCATTTTTATTTTATTCACCTGCCAGTCTGGGGCACCCCTAGGTGGTAAATGGGGCTTTGGTTTCGCAGGGAGGCAGGCACTCTCCCCAAGAGAGCATACTGAGTCCCTTTGCCTCCCCCTCAGGGCAGCCCAATTCTGTGAGCCCCACCCGCACACTCCCTGGCCACTCCAGATGGCTAGTTATGAGTGCGGGAGCGGAGCCCGCAGGTCACGCCGAACCACGGGCACCCTCCCGCCTGAATACTCGGCCCGCACGCTCCCACCTGGGTATATTGCAGGTCCTGTCCCCTTCTCCTCCGGGACTTCTCCATCCTGCCGACTATGCCACTGTCACAAGAACGAGACATTGACAGATAAAGAGTTGGGGCAGCCACCCGTATATTGTGGTATCCTGGCTGCAAAAGTCGTTTTCTTTCAGTAAAATACAGAGCACTGAAGTGCACACAACCGAGTCCAAAACAAGACTAAAGAAACAAAGGAAAAGGGGCAGGTTTTAAAGGGGGAGACAGGAAGTGAGGTCGTATGGATCCGGCACGTGGTCTTCCACCATTGGCTCGTAGCCGGAGGTGACATCAGAGGGACTGGAGCTGGTGTGGCCGACTTCCATTGGCTCAGTCCCGGAAGTGATGTCAGGTGATCCAGGTGAAATCCCCCGGGGATGGTCTACAGGCAAGGGAGAAAAAGAGTCAGTGCACTCTGCCACACCCGGCATGCCTCCGAACTGCCTTCACTCAAGCCCTTTAGCTGCCTCCCATGCGCACGTGTGTGACAATATATACAATTCACTAAGGCAAGACAACCATGGAAAGCACGCTGGAAGGGGCGTGGATTCACTAAGCTGCCGACAAGTGAGACACCTATGACGCACGCAGGAAGGAGCCACGCCCACCAACTCCAAGACCACTGGATACGATGACAACTCACAGAGCCACGCCCACCAACTCGGTCGCGATGACACGGAAAAACCAGTGTCATTTATATTTGTCTGTCGTAGAGGTCACATGCAGCTCCGACCCACGTTGACTGTTTATAGAGTGTGGTCCCCGGCCGGGGCTGGAGCCCGGCCGGGACGCCCAGGACGACTTGAGGAGGGCTTGTGCCTCCTGCAGACCGCGAGGGGGCATCCGTCCTGGTTCTGTTGGGGGCCGCGGGTAGAGGGCTTGGAAGCCCAGCCCTGTAGGGACCTGTGGCCACCGCCAGGCGGCACTCCGATGCCGGTTTATCCCGTGTGGTCGCCGGCCGGGACGCCTTGGAGGACCAGAGAAGGGCGTGTGCCTCCTCCAGACCGAGAGGGGGCGTCCGTCCCTGGTTATGCAGGAGGCCTCGGGTAGGGGGCTTAGAAGCCCAGCCCTGTAGGGACCCGTGGCCACCGCCAGGCGGCGCCCCAGTGCCTAATTATACCAAGAACCCGGCACTTCCGCCACACCAGGAAGTGCCGGGGGGAAGACAACAGGGGACACCCGGACGGCTTCCGGGTGCGCAGCCGGCACTTCTGCCACACAGGGGTGTGGCTAGTGCTAATTGCCGGGGAGCAGCTGGAGCTCATCCGGGTTCCCATAAAAGGGGCCGCCTCCCTCCAGTCATTGGTGGAAGTCGGGAGGCAGTAGGACGGAGCTCGAGAGAGGCAAGAGGCGGCCAGAGCAAAGGCACAGGACTTGGGGAATTCAGTGCGAGAAGCACTGGGGTGTGAGTGAACATGACTTTGACATCGGAACTGTAAATATTGTACATAGTGTTAATAAACGGTGTGTTGGGTGAAAATATGTTGTCCGTCTGTCTGTGCCGGGGCCAGAGTTCACAAGAGGCATGTTTCTCGCGGAGGTGAATCGCCATATGCGGCGTGTAAAACTGTTTGCGAGGGGTCTCCCATGGGATCCTTAAAACAATCCTTTACAACTGAGGTTAAAACACAATGAAGTGAGCAGTCTTTAAAAAACGAGTTTTCGGTTACGTGTGTTGGTTCTTTCTGTGCATTGGTTAAAACCCAATGAAGGGAGCAGTCTTTAAAAACCAATAAGCCCTGTGCCTCTGTTTCATTACCGTCTCACCTGCTTCACCAATGCAGGCCCTGCAGCAGTCGAGACGCTCTCTCGGCAGCTGACCTTCTCTGTGCCTGACCGGTTCACACAGAGGCACCACATGACCAGGCGGTGTGTATGCTTCAATGAACGAGGGTGGACGCGACAGGACTATCTAAGAAGAGGCATGTTTGTCATGGATGTAAATCGCTGTATGCAGCATGTAAAACAATTTGTCGCGAATGTGAATTGCTGTATGCAGCATGTAAAGCGCTGTATTGCATGTTGCCCTCTCCAGAGTTGGATCTTTTCATTCACCTACAGTCGTATACACAATGAAGTGAGCAGTCTTTAAAAACCGAGTTTTCGGTTACAACGCACGACCGCGTGCACCACAGCAAACTGTTTTACACGCTACATACCGCAATTCGCATCCGCAACAAACATGCGTCTTCCTACACTTTGTACACACCCCCCTCCCACCGTGGTCGTGTGTCTTGGTGGATTATATATAGAAAGGCAGCCAAAACCGCACAGAGCAAAGAAAAGTGTACGTGAGTCACAGCTGCATCTGGACTGTACAAAGACGAGAACGACTCGAGTGACAAGTTGTAGGTGGGCACATGAGCAGGCAGTGCATACTGGACTAGAAATCAGCAGACTAGCATGACGGAGGGAGCAAGTGGATATCCTTCTCTTCTCCTCCCGTTCCCCCTCCGCACCTGAGCCCGCCGCAGGACGATTGTGTGTTGGTTCGTTCCATGCATTGTTACAATGTTGCTTTTCTTGCTGATTTATTACATTACGATTTTTCAAATGTAAATTTTCTCCCTGTGCTTAAAAATTATTCAAAAACCGGCCTGATTATGCGGCGCGGGTTGGCTAGTTTTATTGAATTCATTAAAAGCAAGTCACATTCCATACAAGCAAATCAAACTTGACAAAACTAAGTTCAAATCAACCTCCACCCAAATTTAACAATAATTATACCTCTGATTTGTATAAGCGCTATACAATTATAATTACTTTTAATCTGCCCCTTTAATATGATTTATTTATATTTAATGTCAGTCAGTCATTTACCAACCCGCTATATCCTAACACAGGGTCTGCTGGAGCCAATCCCAGCCAGCACAGGGTACAAGGCAGGAAACAAACCCTGGGCAGGGCGCCAGCCCACCACAGGGCACACACACACAAATCAAGCACAATTTAGGATCGCCAATGCACTGTCTTTGGACTGTGGGAGGAAACCCACGCAGACACGGGGAGAACTTGCAAACTCCACGCAGAGAGGACCCAGGAAGCAAACCCAGGTCTCCTTACTGTGAGGCAGCAGCGCTACCACTGCGCCACCGAGCAGCCTATATTTAATGTATACTTTTAAATTTTATTGCACAGTAAAGGCTACTCACTTAGCTGTATTGCACTGAATACCCCTGTGTGTGTGCAGGGCCAGATTAAGGTGGGTGCTATTGATGCTGCAGCATTAGGCCCATTCCTGAAATAGGCCCAGATGAAAACAGGCGAGAATTTTCCGGAAGCTGAACGGTTTTCCTTTGCTATATTAACCTCAAAATAATTCTTAGAATGAAATTTGGAGTCCGACTTTTGGACGCCTAGACGCAGCGTTACTTATTATACAGTTACTATTGTTCTTTGCTCTGTGACGTAACTATAACGTCATTGTGTTTATTGTTAACCGAAGATTTCAAGTTAATGTTATCAATTTTACATTAAACAGCTTACTTAGTAATTTAGCTGCGTTTTCTGCAATATCTTGGGGATTCTTGCCACTTTATTATTATTCGGTAAGTGCCACGTAGTCAATTTATCATCTTGAAAGTTAGTTGTACAGTAAAAATTAATATCTATTCAAATGGTTACCTGTGAAGGTAAAACTAAAAGGCG